>NW_027486183.1:0-25596 GCF_050908995.1 Andrena cerasifolii
ATAAAAAATTTAAATTTTTTTTTAAAATATAAAAAAATTAAAAATTTTTTTTTTAAATTTTCAAAAAATTTAAAAAAAAATGTAAAAAAATTTTAAAAAATTTTAAAAATTTAAAAAAAATAAAAAAATTATAAGAAAATTAAAAAAAAATTTAAAATTTAAAAAAAAATTTAAAAAAGTAAAATAAAAGAAAAATAAAAATTAAAAAAATTTAAAAATTGTTAAAATATTAAAACAAAATTAAAAAAAAATTTTTTTTTAAAAAATAAGAAAAAAAATAAAAAATTTTAATATATAAAAAAAATTTAAAATAAAAAAAAATATACAAAAATTTAAAAGGAAATAAAAAAAATCAAAAAATAAACAAATAAAAATTTAAAAAAAATAATATTTTAAAACAAAAATAAATATTTTTTTTAAAATTAAAAAAAAATAAAAAATAAAGAAATTTTTTTTAAAAATTTAAAAAATATAAAAAAATTTAAAAAAATTTTGTAAAAAATTAAAAAAAATTTAAAAAAAAATTTTTAAATTTAAAAAAAAAATTTTAAAATTTTCAAAAAAATTTAAAAAAATTTTAAAATATTTAAAAAAAATTTAAATAATTTGAAAAAAAATTTAAAAATTTTAAAAAATTTTAAATATAAAAAAAAATAAAATTTTTTTAAATTTTAAAAATTTAAATAAAAATTGAAAAAAAAATTGAAAAAAAATTGAAATTTTTTTTAAAACATTTAAAAAAAATTGTTAAAAAATTAAAACAAATTTAAAAAAATTTTTTTTAAATTTTTAAAAAAATTTTAAAAAATTTTAAAAAATTTAAAAAATTTTTAAATAATTTGAAAATTTTTTTAAAAATTTTAAAAAATTTAAATATAAAAAAAATAAATAAAATTTTTTTTAAATTTCAAAAAATTAAATAAAAATTTAAAAAAAAATTGAAAAAAAATTGAAAATTTTTTTAAAACATTTAAAAAATTTGTTAAAAAATTAAAACAAAATTTAAAAAAAAAAATTTTTAATTTTAAAAAATTTTAAAAATATTTTTAAAAAAATTTTTTTAAAAATTTTAAAAATTAAATAAAAATTTTAAATTTTTTTTTAAAAAATATAAAAAAATTAAAAAAAAAATTTGTAAAGAATTTAAAAAAAAATTAAAAAAAATTTTTAAATTTAAAAAAAAAATTTGTAAATTTTTAAAAAAATTTAAAAAAAATTTGAAAAATTTTTAAAATTTTTAAATAATTTGAAAAAAATTTTAAAATTTTTTAAAAAAATTTTAAAAAAATTTTTAAAAAATTTTAAATTTAAAAAAATTTAAATAATTTGAAAAAAAATTTTAAATTTAAAAAAAAATTTTAAAAAAACTTTAAAAAATTTTAAAAATTTAAAAAAAAAATTTTAAAAATTTTAAAAAATTAAAAAAAATTTAAAAAAAATTTTAAATATAAAAAAAAATAAATAAATAATTTTTTTTAAAAATTTAAGAAAATTAAATAAAAATTTTTAAAAAAATTGAAAAAAAATTTTTAAAAAAAATTTTAAAAAATTTAAAAAAAAAATAGAAAAAATTAAAATAAAAAAATTTTAAATTATAAAAAAAATTAAAATAAAAAAATAAACAAAAATTTAAAAGAAAAATAAAAAAATTTTAAAAAAATAAACAAATAAAAATTTAAAAAAAATAATATTTTAAAACAAAAATAAATAATTTTTTTTTTTTTAAAAAATAAAAAATAAAGAAATTTTTTTTAAAAATTTAAAAAATATAAAAAAAATTAAAAAAAAATTGTAAAGAATTTAAAAAAAAATTAAAAAAAAATTTTTAAATTTAAAAAAAAAATTTGTAAATTTTTAAAAAAATTTAAAAAAAATTTGAAAAATTTTAAAATTTTTTAAATAATTTGAAAAAAATTTTTAAATTTTTTAAATAATTTGAAAAAAATTTTAAAAATTTTAAAAAATTTTAAATATAAAAAAAATACATTTTTTTAAAATTTTAAAAAATTAAATAAAAATTTAGAAAAAAATTGAAAAAAATTGAAATTTTTTTTAAAACATTTAAAAAAATTGTTAAAAAATTAAAACAAATTAAAAAAAAATTTTTTTTTAAATTTTTAAAAAAATTTTAAAAAATTTTAAAAAATTTTAAAAAATTTAAAAATTTTTTAAATAATTTTAAAATTTTCTTAAAATTTTTAAAAAATTTAAATATAAAAAAAATAAATAAAATTTTTTTTAAATTTTAAAAAATTAAATAAAAATTTAAAAAAAAATTGAAAAAAAATTGAAATTTTTTTTAAAATATTTAAAAAATTTGTTAAAAAATTAAAACAAAATTTTAAAAAAATTGAGAAAAAATTGAAATTTTTTTAAAAACATTTAAAAAATTAAAACAAAATTTAAAAAAAAATTTTAATTTTAAAAACTAAATAAAAATTTTTAATTTTTTTTAAAAAATATAAAAAAAATTTAAAAAAAATGTAAAAAATTAAAAAAAAAATTAAAAAATAATTTTAAATTTAAAAAAAATTTTAAAAAAATTTTTAAAAATTTTTAAAAAATTTAAAAAAATTTTAAATAATTTTAAAAAATTTTAAATAATTTGAATTTTTTTTAAATTTTAAAAAATTTAAATATAAAAAAAATAAATAATTTTTTTTAAATTTTAAAAAATTTAAAAAAAATTGAAAAAATTTTTTTAAAAAATTTAAAAAATTAAATAAAAATTTAAGAAATTAAATAAAAATTTAATTTTTTTTTTAAAAATAAAAAAATTAATATAAACAAATTTTAAAATATAAAAAAAATTTAAAGTAAAAAAATATACAAAAACTTAAAAGAAAGATAAAAAAATTTAAAGAAATAAACAAATAAAAATTTTAAAAAAATAATAATTTAAAACAAAAATAAATAATTTTTTTTTAAATTAAAAAAAATAAAAAATAAAGAAAAAATTTTTTTAAACTTAAAAATATAAAAAAAATTAAAAAAAATTTGTAAAAAATTAAAAAAAAATTTTAAAAAAATTTAAAAAAAAATTGAAAAAAAAATTGAAATTTTTTTTAAAACATTTAAAAAAAATTGTTAAAAAATGAAAACAAAATTTAAAAAAATATTTAAAAAAGAATAAAAAATAAAAAAATTTAAAAAAGAATAAAAAATAAAAAAATTTTAAAATATAAAAAATTTAAAATAAAAAAAAATATACAAAAATTTAAAAGAAAAATAAAAAAAAATTTTAAAAATAAACAAATAAAAATTAAAAAAAAAATAATAATTTAAAACAAAAATAATTTTTTTTTAAATTAAAAAAAAATAATAATAAAGAATTTTTTTTTAAAAATTTAAAAAATATAAGAAAATTTAAAAAAAATTGTAAAAAATTAAAAAAGAAATTGAAATTTTTTTTAAATTTTAAAAAATTTTAAAAATATTTAAAAAAAAAAATTTTTAAATTTAAAAAATTAAATAAAAATTTTAAAAAATTTTTAAAAAAATAAAAAAAATTAAAATAAAAAAATTTTTAAATATAAAAAAAAATAAAAAATAAAGAAATTTTTTTTAAAAATTTAAAAAATATAAAAAAATTTAAAAAAATTTTGTAAAAAATTAAAAAAAAAATTAAAAAATAATTTTAAATTTAAAAAAAAATTTAAAAAATTTTTAAAAAGAATTTAAATAATTTGAAATTTTTTTTTAAATTTTAAAAAATTTAAATTAAAAAAAAATATTTTTTTTTTAAATTTTAAAAATTTTTAAAAAATTGAAAAAATTTTTTAAAAATTTAAAAAATTAAATAAAAATTGAAAAATTTTTTTAAAAATTTAAAAAATTAAATAAAAATTTAAAATTTTTTTTTTAAAAATAAAAAAAATTAATATAAAAAAATTTTAAAATATAAAAAAATTTAAAGTAAACAAAAAATATACAAAAATTTAAAAGAAAAATAAAAAAAATAAAAAAAATAAACAAATAAAGATTAAAAAAAATAAAAAGAATTTAAATTTTTTTTTTAAATTTAAAAAAATTTTAAAGAAATTTAAAAAATTAAAAAAAAAATTATAAGAAAATTAAAAAAAAATTAAAAAAGTAAAATAAAAGAAAAATAAAAAATAAAAAAAATTAAAAAATGGTTTGTCACGTCCCGGGTGAAGGTCTTTTTTAGGGGAATGACATAGTTGGGGTAGATCGGGAGGAAGCCTTGGCACGAAAACCAGTTTCGCGACACAAGGCTAGTTGGGGGAGTTTAGGCACGAAAACCAGCTTCGCGGCACTAAGCAGGATAGGACTTTGGCACGAAAACTAGTTTCGCGGCACAAAGTGAGGCAGGAGTTAGGCACGAAAACAAGTTTCGCGGCACTAGGAACGATGGGAGTTAGGCACGAAAACAGGTTTCGCGGCACTAGGCACGATGGGAGTTAGGCACGAAAACAAGTTTCGCGGCGCAAGCAACCAGGGAAGGTAAAGCAGTAATCAAGTACCAGAGTGACACCCGTTAGACACAAGCATGGGTATTTAAAGTCCTGATAATTGGATTTACCGTTGCATTAATATAAGAAACCTCGCGTTATATTTCTTTATAATAGAGGTAACGGTATGGTCGTACAAGGCCTATACGAAAGTAAGCCTTGTAAACACTGTAAGAAATCCCGGAGTTCGCGAACCGAGATCAGCTGTTGCAGTGGCTTGTTATGATTCGGTAATTCCGTAACCGAAGGATCACTACAATAATTCGAAGCGTTATTTAGAATAAGAACGTTTATTCAGTTCAAAGCATATGTGGTAATATTATAATAATGCGTGGGACGTTGAGCATTAGCACAAAACATTTATATAAATGGTAAACAATAGCAATATATAGATGAACATGAAATATGCGAGTATTAGCAATAGACAAGAATATGAAAAGCAATAAGCGTTAGGAATGTTAAGATGATATAAACGATAAGCAATAATAAGAAAAGCATAAGCAAGAAAGTGTAATATAAATGGCGATGATATGCAGTGTTATAATAAGTAATATTAATTGCTCACAGTTGTTGTCGAAAGTGAATCTCTCGTCGAGAGTAGTTGCACTGAATTTAATGCACGTTAGTTAAATTGTTACTTTCGTTGAACTGTCTCTATGGAAGAGCTTTCCGTAGAAGAAGAGTCCGTAGAAGAAGAGTCCGTAGAAGAAGAGTGCTACGGCCTCTGGGGCCCTTGTATTTATACAGTGTTTAGGTGTGAGGGGTGTGCGCGGTATGCACCGTGACTCATGCACGAAATATGCGTCGCAATAAGACTTCCGGGTTTTTTATAAAGGGCATTCGAAAAGGACTTCGCAATATTATTTCCGGGGTTTTTATGAGGGGCGCTCGAGAAGGGGGACTCAAACTAGTTACATGTGGTTTGCGTGTTTTGATTGGAACGGGGTAAGAGTGGCTTTGACTCGGTGGGTCGTAGGGAGGTCGTGAGACGTAGTCTCGATGTAAGAGGGTTTTTGGGACGAGGGACTTGTTTAGACTTTGAAGGTGAGGGAGGAGATCGTGCCTCGTAGGGCGTAGAGGGAAGGGGATTTCGTAGTAGATCATCTTGAGATAGGGACCGCTAAGGTATATCGTCAAGGTGGTCGGTAGTTGGGAAAAAGGGGTAAGATTTGAATTCGAGGGATTTTGGCGAAGATTTGGAGTTATTTGTGGGGAAGACTCTAATTACGACTGCGCGAAAAATAGTGGGACGTCACACCTCCCCCCTTATATGAAGAAATGCCTGCATTTCTTAACATTAAGGAGCGGGATGGACTTAGCTGTTCGCCATCACGCGAAAAACAAATATATATTTATGGTGCCCCGAAAAAATGAAAATAATAAAAAAAATTTGATTTTTAATAATGAAATTATTACTAAAGGGAAATATATACAAGGGATTTATTTACAAGGAAGAGGGGGGGTGGAAGGAAGGTTTGTTAGGACGGGAACTATTTACAGGATAGGTGGGGAGGGGACTTAATAGGGGGTGCACTCATCCAGGAGGAAGGTGAGGTCCTGACCGCTCTGATATAGGTCATCGAACCATCTCAAAAACTCGGGTGTCAGCCCCTCGTGGTCTGGGACCCTGGTGGCTGACCTCGTGTCCAGGATTTCCACCACTCCTGGCCAAGGTGGAATGACGGAAGGAACGGGGAAGTCGGGACCTAGGGATGGTGTTAGGATCTGGAGTGGTGCTGGAGGGGCGAGTCCCCGTTCCGTCGCCGCGTACGCGGGAGGGTTATACGGGGGCGGGGGTGTTGCGGCCTCCTGCATCTTCTCCCAATCCGTCGGCGTTGGCGGGGGCGAGTCATCGATGGTGATGACCTCTATGGCCTCCCTGATGACGACGGAGGATGTTATCCTGGGGAGGAGGGGCGAAACGCTCCTTCCTTCCTTTATGGCCTGCCGGCGCCGCCATCGGAGTTGGGCCAGTTTATGGCCCTTTCCTCCACCCTTATGCGGCCTTCTGGGGGAAGGCCCATCTCCTCTACAGGGTGTCCCACTAAGGAGTGGACAGCGCGATATCTCTTAAAGTATTGTCGATAAAAATATAAAAAAAATAGGGAATTGCATGGTTCGAGGGGGCCCATTTATTAGCGCGAACGAATTTTGTTTTCGATTATTATTTTAAAAGATACGATGGTCAAGTTCGGTTTTTCAAATGGAACTATTTTTTTTGAAGACCTGAGTTCATAGTGCGTTCCAAGACAAATTCAATAAGCTTTAATGTATACACTTTATTTCCACTGGTTTTTAAGATATTGCGCTTGCAAATTTACTGATTTTCACTGCAAGAAACCCCTCTGAAATGGCAAAAACCGGGGGCGGTCTTACTGACGCCACGGGTGGCACTGCCTGTTGAAATGGATACTTACCTGCCAAAGGTCTACGCCAGAAATGGCAGGCCCAAAGGCTGGACAATTCTTTTCTTTTGACACAATCTGCTCCCTATGGTTGAAATTTAGTCTAGCAACTTTCACTCCTCCTAACCTAACCAATCCAACTTGCATCCCTCCCAAAAGAACCGGCCATCCGAGCGTAGAAGCAAGTGCGAAATAAAAGTAACGATGCGCTTCTCGATACCGCAGATGTACCTACCTAAGTAGCATTTCTGACGGAAAAGAATTGTCCAGCTTTTGGGCCTGCGAACCCTGTCGTAGACCTTTGGCAGGTAGGTATCAGTTTCAACAGGCAATGCCACCCGTAGCGCCAGTAAGACCGACCCCGGTCCTTCCTATTCCAGAGGGTTTTCTTCCAGTGAAAATCAGTAATTTTGCAAGCGCAATATCTTAAAAACCAGTGGAAATAAAGTGTATACATTAAAGCTTATTGAATTTGTCTTGGAACGCACTATCAACTCAGGTCTTCAAAAAAAATAGTTCCATTTGAAAAACCGAACTTGACCATCGTATCTTTTAAAATAATAATCGAAAACAAAATTCGTTCGCGCTAATAAATGGGCCCCCTCGAACCATGCAATTCCCTATTTTTTTTATATTTTTATCGATAATACTTTAAGAGATATCGCGCTGTCCACTCCTTAGTGGGACACCCTGTAGAGGCGGGCATGGCTGATATTTTTGCTACTTTTAGAAATGGGTTTAAATTGATTAATCACATGTATATAGGTTTGGTGTTATTACGCTCAACCGGGACTCTCGCGCATTCGACCAAGGCGCGCTTTATTCGCATGTATTATCCTGGTCCTGCCTTTCCAGGAAATTTTTAAATTTTGTGAAGGGATTACCTCCAGTATTGTGTGCGGACCAGAGTACTGGTCACCAAATTTTCCTTTTCGCGGTTCTATTAGAACGAAAACTGAGTCGCCCGGTTTGAAGGTCTCTTCGTTAATATGTTTGTCGTAATATCTTTTGTACCGAATTTTAGATTGATTGAGCTTTTCCGCTGCGGCGGTTTGTAATTCTTGCACCCTCGTGCTTAGTTTCGAGAAGTAATGGTTATATGTTTCGTTGTCAAAATCTTCGGGTACCGGACTTCGGCTGGGCACCCGGGCTACTTTCCCGAATACTAACTCGTGCGGAGTGTAACCAGTGCCCTCGTGGACACTAGTGTTATAAGAGAACGCGGCCAAATCGGTCCATTCGTCCCAGTCGCTGTATCTACCGATAAACATTTTCAGATATTCGGTCAAAACGTGGTGCGATCGCTCTAAAGAGCCGTTAGTCTGCGGGTGAAAGGCTGTGGTTCGAAATTGTTGGATTTTAAATTTCCGTGCTACCGCTTTCATGAAGTTACTAGTGAAATTTGTTCCTTGATCGGTGAGGATGGCTCTGGGAGCTCCGAATTGACAGATGAATTTTTTGATGAATGTATCTGCAATTTTTATTGACGTGGATTGTTTGAGGGGCTCACATACAAAGTATTTGGTCAGTAAATCCTGGATGGTTAGTATGTAGGTGTTGCCTGCTCTTGTGGTAGGCAGAGGCCCTACTATATCCAGCGCAACCTTATCGAAAGCGCGTCCAGGCGTATCAGTAAGAATCATCGGTTGTCTGGTTTTAACACGGACGAGTTTCTTCCGTTGGCAGTCCGCGCAGTTCCGAACGTAGCTTTCTACGGCTTTCTTCATACCTTTCCAAAAGTAGTGGGAGCGGATGCGGTTATATGTTTTAGTTACTCCCTTATGTCCGGCTATCGCGGATGCGTGATTTTCCGTAATTATGTTTTGTCGTTCCGATTCTACGGGGATTTGAACTAGTTGTAAACAAATGGTAACGCTAGTGTCCTCGTCATTGACGGCTTCGAGGACACCCATAATAATATCTTGCCAGTTTAGCTGGTCGATATTTGTCGTTTTAGCTATGCTAAATGAATGTATTATCAGTTCACGTACTACGTTTTTGAGAGAGGCAAGGGTGTCATCCCATGTCGTCGCGGTTAAGGGCGTATCTTTAGTTTCCTTAATAACCAGTCCGATAAGGATTTGTCCCTTATTGTATTTCACGTGGGCTTTGCCCAGTGTGAGGTCGCTTGGTGCCGTTAGAGTTCCCATTGCTTCCAAATGTTTAGCTCCGTCGTCACACGGCTTTCCATCCGCGCTTAGAAAGAAGACGAGTGTATCTTTTCGTAGGGATAGCGGGTCGCGGCTGATTGACGGCGTCACCCTGATGTCTCGATCGGGGTCTGCCTCGTATGCTGCTTCGTGAAGATCGTCCAGCTCGATTATTGAGGAATCCGAGTCTGAACTCGATTCGTTTGACCCCATTGATACTGCCTCGGAGTCTGGATCATCCGGTTCCTGTGGTGTGAATGGTCGCGGAGGCGACATGATTGAATGGGGAGTACTCAACCGCTCACTTTCTTCTTCTTGGTTCTCCTCCTCTACACTACTCATCGTTTCTTGTAGGGTATTCGGAGAGGAATCTGGTGGTTTCGTCGTGGGTGTTTCCTTTTGGCGCACTTTTCGGTACGGCTGTGTTCTTCGGGGTATCGTTCCCCAATGGGTGCTGGCCGTAGGTGTTGCTGCGGAGGTTGGTGCGTTGACGGTCCGAGGCCTCTTGGGGCTACTTGGTGTACCTGATAGGTCCTCCCAATCGTCGTCTGCTTCTTCTCGCGGTCTTACAGGACAAGCTGCTACTGTAGGAGGGTTACGGGATAGGGCGTCAGCAAGTTTGTTGCTTTTTCCTGGCTGATAGCGAATTTCATATTTATATTCCGCTAGTTTTAGGCGCCATCTAACGAGGCGTGACGTCGGGTCCTTCACCTTATGTAACCAAATCAAGGGTTGATGGTCGGTATATAAAATAAATTTCCTTCCATAAAGGTAAGGTCGGAAGTATCTGACGCAGTATACTATAGCTAAGAGTTCCTTTTCTATAGTCGAGTAATTTATTTCGGCCTTGTTCAGGAGTCGGGAAGCGTAAGCAATCGGTAGCTCTTTATCTGTGACAGCTTGACTCAATATTCCTCCTATAGCATATTCGGAGGCGTCTGTAGTAACGTGAAATTCCAGTTCAAAATTTGGATATTGCAGGATAGGTTCGTTCTGCAATGCTGATCTTAGATGATCGAAGGCGCTTTGCTGGGACGGTCCCCAGGCGAATGCTGTGTCCTTCTTCAGTAACGAGGTTAATGGGCGAGCCGTTTTAGAAAACTCTGGGATAAACCTTCTGTAATATCCGGTCAGTCCAAGGAATTCTTTGATTCCCTTTGGTGTGCGAGGTGCAGGGTAGTTTCGGACTGCTTGGACTTTTTGTTGGTCCGGTTTCACACCCTCCTCGGTGATTATGTGTCCCAAATATGCGACTTCTCTGTGCAGAAACTTACATTTGGAAGGTTGGAGTTTAAGGTTTGCCTCTCGTAAGCGATGGGCGAGTTTTTTAAATTTAATTAAGTGTTCCGTGAGGGAACTTGCGTAGAGGACGATATCGTCCAAATAAACGAACATTTCTGTGCCCTGGAGCCCCGTAAGGGTGTGGTCCATCAGACGTTGGAAAGTCGCCGGTGCATTACAAAGCCCAAATGGCATTCTTACAAACTCGTAGTGTCCATGAGGTGTAGAGAATGCTGTTTTTGGTGCGTCTTCCGGCTTCATAGGTATTTGGTGGAATCCCGAAGCGAGGTCAAACACGGAGAAGTACTTGGCTCCTCCTAATTGATCCAATATCTCATTGATATTTGGAAGCGGGTATGCGTCGGGAACGGTCTTTTTGTTGAGTTCCCTAAAATCTATTACCATTCGCCACTGGGGTTCCCCATCAGGTCCTGGCTTCTTGGACACGATCCAGACGGGTGAGTTGTAAGGAGACAACGATGGTTTCACAATTTCATTTTCCAGTAGCTTGCGTACTTGTTGGTCGATTTCCTTCTTATGTACTGGAGGGAAGCGATATTGTTTCGTGTTGACAGGCACTGGGTCCGTCGTCTGGATCCTGTGCTGGATGACATTTGTATGACCTAACTTCTCGTCTGGTAGATGGAAAAGGTCGTGATTTTTCCTTATAATTTCTTGGACATGGTGTTTTTCCTCTTGATTCATATGTTCCGTTGAGATTGATTGGAGTATTCGTTCTACCCTCGAAGGGGTTTCCTCGGAATTTTCCCGTGTTTTTGATCCAGACGTAACCGCAAGAGACTTAAGGGAGGTTAGGGGAAGGGTAAATTTGGCGTAATGCGCAGGGGTTGAGGGTGAGTGCACCTTCGCGGGTGCCTCGAAATAGTGGATCGACGGATCCGGGGCTAAGAGGGACTTGTTTTTTATTAGGTCGGGGATGGGAGTAGTGCCTGTCGGCATTGTAGTCTCTTTTGGTCGGTTTTGTCTGGGTTCCGGAATTATCCTGTCGAATTCCTCTAGTTCAACGGTGGGTATTGTGACTGCTGTGTCTACCCCATTTGAATTTATTATTTGCAGGTATGCCTTGCCGTCTTGGTTACGGACAAGCGCGTTACCGGCATGGACTCCTGTACCTAGGTCTAACCGGGGCAAATACCCTTCTTCTATATTCGGGTTACCTACATGTACGAAGAAGGTGGTCTTTGATCTAGCGGTTAATACGATCGGGTTCCTGTCTACAAACGGAATTGAAGTTCCGTGGAACTCTAAACGCTTTTCTAAGTAGTTTATTGTTACGTCGCGTTCCATTAAAAATTCTGACCCTAATATTCCTTGGGTTTTAATTGGGAAGTCGTCGTCGACTACATGGAACGTGACGTCGTTGCCCAAGATGGTTACTCTTATTGTTCCAAGGGTAGAGACGGGATCATGTGAAATACCTCTCAATAATACTTGGTTTCCCGGGTCGATGTCTTGGAATCGCTTTACGGCCTGGATTTTTAACAAATTTACCTCCGAGCCGGTATCGATCATTAATTCGGGCGTTTTCCCGAAGTCCGTGGATTGGATTATTACGGATGGGACCTTACCATCGGTGTTTAGTTGCGCGGTGGCGATTCTAGTAGCGGTCTTTCCGTGTCCGCTTGTATTATGATTGGACGCGCTCCTGTTTGGCCCGTTCCACGGTACGCATCCATAGTTGTCCGTGGGGGCGGGGCGTTTCCCGAATCCCTTTGTCGGAAGGTTCCAGGGTTTCGGTCGTTGTTATTAAACATACGTTTCCTGCATTCCGAGATCAAATGGCCGGGCTTCTTACAATATCCACAAATTCGTAGCTCCGTAGGCCTTGAAGGAGGAGGTCGGTTTTTGTCCCAGTAAGGGAGCAGAGGTTTGGGCGCTTGGTGTCCATATTCCGCAGCGCGGTTTGGAGGATGCCTTTCGTAAGGTTGGGCGGTTGAACCTTGATTACCTCGACAGGACCGCGCGTCGTGGCCCGTTTTGTTGCAGAGTTGGCAAGTTAATTTCGGAGTCTTCTGCTCCGAAAATCGTAGGCGGTCCCTGTCAATCTTCTTGTCTACGAGCACGGCTTGATCGAACGCTTCGTCGAGCGTATCGAATTGGTGTTGCTGTAGCCTCATCCTAATGTGGGGGGGAAGTCCATCGACGAACGAATCTAGGGTTAGCCGATCTAATTCCTGAGGGCGATTTCGCGCGAAGTCGCGGTAGTATTCTCTGTCCTCTTCTAGAATGGCGAATCGGAGGTCCTTAACGCGTGAAATGTATTCCAGTATGTGCTCGTTGTTTCCTTTTATGACGTTAGCGAGTTCCCCACGATAGTGGTCCGATGATTTAGCAGGAGAAAAGGTACGTTTGAGTTGCTTAATTAGGTCGTTTACGGAGTCGAAGGCCCGATCCTCAACGGCCAAGTACGCATGGTCTTGCAGCTTATTTCTCAACAACCTCGTTAGCTGGGGTTCGGCTTGCGAGGGAATCAGAGCCTTAGCCCTGTTGCAGGCTCTCGCGAATTGCAACACAGACATGTTGTGACCATTAAACTTTGGGACCGTTTCTACGGCGTCTTTCAATTTGATCTGGGGCGATGGACCTTGGTCCGAAATGTCCCCGAAATTTAATACCGGTTTCCTATCGAAACGGGAGGAACCTGGAGTGGCGAAATTGTTCGCCGTTGGCGGGGGTACGAGAAGTTTTTCTATCATCTCGCGGATGGCGTGAATTTGATCGGAGAGGCCTTCAGGCGCGGGGTGCCTCGAGCCTGTAGCTATGTCCGAGTGCGTATTGGATTCCGGGTTTCTAATGTATTTCCCGTGCAAGCTCTCGATTTCGGCTTGTTTCTGTCGTAATAATTGCACTTTCTCCATTAATTCGGCGGTAGCGGAGTTTACAGCGTTAGCGGAAGCGCCCGCGATTTGGTCTAGTACGCAAGAGTCGTCGGTTTCGCCGTACACAGACATGGTTGTATTGTTTGGGGTTGCCTTAGAAATATTCTAATGTTTTCAGCGTCCGGTAGCCGTTATTTAAAAATCAAGGTGTTTTAAACCTGGGTAAAATTATCAAATCTAATGTAGCTCTTATTTGAGAGGAGGTAACTTTCTGAGCACTCGTCGCAGTTACTTATGGGGCGCCCTGGAATTAGAGGATTTCTGCACCGAGGGCAATATTTAGGTACGTTATACGTATAATAATAATGGGTCCAATATACTTCTACCGTATCTGCAGGCGAAAAGCTAGAGCAATTTAGGCAAATCTCGCTGCCGTCCGTGGTTGTTGCTATGCCGCCAGAAACGCAGATCAGCGCATTCAAATATGCTGAAATGCTTTGTAGTCTGCGGCTCCGGTAAGATAGCACGCTTCGAAGAGGGTATGTAATGCACATTCTAGATATAGGGACGTTGTGGGTACCGTATATACAAAGAACCTATTCTTTGTTAACGGTAGACGAACATCCCACCGCTGTCACCAAATTTATGTCACGTCCCGGGTGAAGGTCTTTTTTAGGGGAATGACATAGTTGGGGTAGATCGGGAGGAAGCCTTGGCACGAAAACCAGTTTCGCGACACAAGGCTAGTTGGGGGAGTTTAGGCACGAAAACCAGCTTCGCGGCACTAAGCAGGATAGGACTTTGGCACGAAAACTAGTTTCGCGGCACAAAGTGAGGCAGGAGTTAGGCACGAAAACAAGTTTCGCGGCACTAGGAACGATGGGAGTTAGGCACGAAAACAGGTTTCGCGGCACTAGGCACGATGGGAGTTAGGCACGAAAACAAGTTTCGCGGCGCAAGCAACCAGGGAAGGTAAAGCAGTAATCAAGTACCAGAGTGACACCCGTTAGACACAAGCATGGGTATTTAAAGTCCTGATAATTGGATTTACCGTTGCATTAATATAAGAAACCTCGCGTTATATTTCTTTATAATAGAGGTAACGGTATGGTCGTACAAGGCCTATACGAAAGTAAGCCTTGTAAACACTGTAAGAAATCCCGGAGTTCGCGAACCGAGATCAGCTGTTGCAGTGGCTTGTTATGATTCGGTAATTCCGTAACCGAAGGATCACTACAATAATTCGAAGCGTTATTTAGAATAAGAACGTTTATTCAGTTCAAAGCATATGTGGTAATATTATAATAATGCGTGGGACGTTGAGCATTAGCACAAAACATTTATATAAATGGTAAACAATAGCAATATATATAGATGAACATGAAATATGCGAGTATTAGCAATAGACAAGAATATGAAAAGCAATAAGCGTTAGGAATGTTAAGATGATATAAACGATAAGCAATAATAAGAAAAGCATAAGCAAGAAAGTGTAATATAAATGGCGATGATATGCAGTGTTATAATAAGTAATATTAATTGCTCACAGTTGTTGTCGAAAGTGAATCTCTCGTCGAGAGTAGTTGCACTGAATTTAATGCACGTTAGTTAAATTGTTACTTTCGTTGAACTGTCTCTATGGAAGAGCTTTCCGTAGAAGAAGAGTCCGTAGAAGAAGAGTCCGTAGAAGAAGAGTGCTACGGCCTCTGGGGCCCTTGTATTTATACAGTGTTTAGGTGTGAGGGGTGTGCGCGGTATGCACCGTGACTCATGCACGAAATATGCGTCGCAATAAGACTTCCGGGTTTTTTATAAAGGGCATTCGAAAAGGACTTCGCAATATTATTTCCGGGGTTTTTATGAGGGGCGCTCGAGAAGGGGGACTCAAACTAGTTACATGTGGTTTGCGTGTTTTGATTGGAACGGGGTAAGAGTGGCTTTGACTCGGTGGGTCGTAGGGAGGTCGTGAGACGTAGTCTCGATGTAAGAGGGTTTTTGGGACGAGGGACTTGTTTAGACTTTGAAGGTGAGGGAGGAGATCGTGCCTCGTAGGGCGTAGAGGGAAGGGGATTTCGTAGTAGATCATCTTGAGATAGGGACCGCTAAGGTATATCGTCAAGGTGGTCGGTAGTTGGGAAAAAGGGGTAAGATTTGAATTCGAGGGATTTTGGCGAAGATTTGGAGTTATTTGTGGGGAAGACTCTAATTACGACTCCGCGAAAAATAGTGGGACGTCACAGTTAAAAATTAAAACAAAATTTAAAAAAAAAATTTAAAAAATTTTCAAAAAATTTTTAAAAAAATTTAAAAAAAAAAATTAAAATAAAAATTTTTTAAAATATTTAAAAAAAATAAAATAAAAAAAATATACAAAAATTTAAAAGAAAAATTAAAAAAAAATTTAAAAATAAACAAATAAAATTTTTTAAAAAATAATAACTTAAAACAAAAATAAATAATTTTTTTTTTAAATTGAAAAAAAAATAAAGAAATTTTTTTTAAAAATTTAAAAAATATAAAAAAATTAAAATTTTTTTTTAAATTTTCAAAAAATTTTAAAAAAATTTTAAAAAATTTTAAAAATTTAAAAAAAATAAAAAAGTTATAAGAAAATTAAAAAAAAATTTAAATTTAAAAAAAAAATTTAAAAAAAGTAAAATAAAAGAAAAATAAAAATTAAAAATAAATTTAAAAATTGTTATAAAATTAAAACAAAATTTAAAAAAAAATTTTTTAATTTTAAAAAATTTTAAAAATATTTTTAAAAAAATTTTTTAAAAATTTTAAAAAATAAATGAAAATTTTAATTTTTTTTTAAAAAATATAAAAAAATTAAAAAAAAAATTGTAAAAAATTAAAAAAAAAATTAAAAAATAATTTTAAATTTAAAAAAAATTTTAAAAAAATTTAAAAAAAATTTTAGAAAAATTTTAAAAAATTTTAAAAAAATTTAAATAATTTGAAATTTTTTTTTAAATTTTAAAAAATTTAAATATAAAAAAAAATAATTTTTTTTAAATTTTAAAACATTTTAAAAAAATTCAAAAAAAATTTTTATAAAATTTAAAAAAAAAATTAAAAAAGTAAAATAAAAGAAAAATATAAATTAAAAAAATTTAAAAATTGTTAAAATATTAAAACAAAATTTAAAAAAAAAATTAAAAAAAATAAAAAAAAATTAAAAAATTTTAAAATATAAAAAAATTTAAAATAAAAAAAAATATACAAAAATTTAAAAGAAAAATAAAAAAATTAAAAAAAAATAAACAAATAAAGATTTTAAAAAAATAAAAAGAATTTAAAATTTTTTTTTTTAAATTTAAAAAAAATTTAAAAAATTAAAAGATTAAAATAAAGGAAAAATAAAATTTCAAAAAAAAATAAAAAAACATTTTTTGAAATAAAAAGAAATAATATTAAAAAAATTAAATTTTTTTAAATTTAAAAAAAAATTAAAGTAAAGAAAATTTAAAAAAATTTAGATTTAAAAATTTTTTTTTAAAAATTTAAAAAAATTAATATAAACAAATTTTAAAATATAAAAAAATTTAAAGTAAAAAAAATATACAAAAATTTAAAAGAAAAATAAAAAAAAATTTTAAAAAAATAAACAAATAAAGATTTAAAAAAAATAAAAAGGATTTAAATTTTTTTTAAAAAATTTTAAAATTTTAAAAAAAAATTAAAAATTTAAAGAAAATAAAAAAATTATAAGAAAATTAAAAAAAAATTTAAAATTAAAAAAAAAAATTAAAAAAAGTTAAATAAAAGAAAAATAAAAATTTAAAATAAATTTAAAAATTGTTAAAAAATTAAAACAAAATTTAAAAAAAAAATTAAAAAAAAATTAAAAAAATAAAAAATTTTAAAATACAAAAAAAAATTTTAAAAAACTTTAAAAATTTTTAAATAATTTGAAAAAAAAATTTAAAAAATTTTAAAAAAATTTTTAAAAAATTTTAAAAAATTTAAAAATTAAATAAAAAATGTTAAAAAATTAAAACAAAATTTAAAAAAAAATTTTTTAATTTTTAAAAAAATTTTTAAAAATTTTAAAAAATTTAAAATTTTTTTTAAATAATTTGAAAAAATTTAAATATAAAAAAAATAAATAATTTTTTTTTTAATTTTAAAAAATTAAATAAAAATTTTTAAAAAAATTGAAAAAATTGAACTTTTTTTTAAAACATTTAAAAAAAATTGTTAAAAAATTAAAACAAAATTTAAAAAAAAAATTTTAAATTTTAAGAAATTTTAAAAATATTTTTAAAAAAATTTTTTAAAAAATTTAAAAAATTAAATAAAAAATTTAAATTTTTTTTAAAAAATATAAAAAAATTATAAGAAAATTAAAAAAAATTTTAAAATTTAAAAAAAAATTTAAAAAAGTAAAATAAAAGAAAAATAAAAATTAAAAAAATTTAAATATTGTTAAAATATTAAAACAAAATTTAAAAAAATTTTTTAAAAAAATAAAAAAAAAATAAAAAAATTTTAAAATATAAAAAAAATTTAAAATAAAAAAAAATATACAAAAATTTAAAAGAAAATAAAAAAAAATTAAAAAATAAACAAATAAAAATTTTTAAAAAATAATAACTTAAAACAAAAATAAATAATTTTTTTTTAAAATTGAAAAAAAAAATAAAGAAATTTTTTTTTAAAAATTTAAAAAATATAAAAAAATTTAAAAAAAATTTGTAAAAAATTAAAAAAATTAAATAAAAATTTTAATTTTTTTTTAAAAATATAAAAAAATTAAAATTTTTTTTTAAATTTTCAAAAAATTTAAAAAAAATTTTAAAAAATTTAAAAAATTTAAAAAAAATAAAAAAGTTATAAGAAAATGAAAAAAAAATTAAATTTAAAAAAAAAATAAAATAAAAGAAAAATAAAAATTAAAAAAAAATAAAATAAAAGAAAAATAAAAAATAAAAAAAAATTAAAAATTGTTAAAAAATTAAAATAAAATTTTAAAAAGATTTTTAAAAAATTAAAAAAAAGAATTTTAAAAAAACTTTAAAAAATTTTAAAAATTTTAAAAAAAATTTTAAAAATTTTAAAAAAAATTTTAAAAATTTTAAAAAAAATTTTAAAAAATTTTAAAAAAATTTTAAAAAATTGAAAAAATTTTAAATTTTTTTTAAAACATTTAAAAAAATTGTTAAAAAATTAAAACAAAATTTTTAAAAAAATTTAAAAAAATTTAAAGAAATTTTAAAAATTAAAAAAAAATAGAAAAATTATAAGAAAATTAAAAAAAAATTTTAAAATTTAAAAAAGAAAATTAAAAAAAAATTTAAAAATTTAAAAAAAATAAAAAAATTATAAGAAAATTAAAAAAAAAATTTAAAATTAAAAAAAAAATTAAAAAAGTTAAATAAAAGAAAAATAAAAATTTAAAAAAAAATTTAAAAATTGTTAAAAAATTAAAACAAATTTTTTAAAAAAATTTAAAAAAAATTAAAAAAAATAAAAAATTTTAAAATATAAAAAAAATTTAAAAAAACTTTAAAAAATTTAAAAATTTAAAAAAAAATTTTAAAAATTTGGAAAAAAATTTTTAAATTTAAAAAAAATTTAAAAAAACTTTAAAAAATTTTAAAAAAATTTAAAAAATTTTAAATAATTTGAAAAAAAAATTTTAAATTTAAAAAAAAAATTTAAAAAAAACGTTAAAAAATTTAAAAAATTTTTAAAAAAATTTTTAAAAAATTTTAAAAAAATTAAAAAAAATTTAAATATAAAATAAATAAATAAATAAATTTTTTTATAAAAATTTAAAAAAATTAAATAAAAATTTTAAAAAAAAATTTTAAAAATTTTTAATTTTTTTTAAAAACATTTAAAAAAATTGTTAAAAAATTAAATCAAAATTTTTAAAAAAAATTTTAAAATTTTTTAAAAAAAATTTTAAAAAATTTTAAAAATATTTAAAAAAAATTTTAAAAAAATTTAAAAAAATAAAAAAATTTTAAAATATAAAAAAAATTTAAAGTAAAAAAAATATACAAATATTTAAAAGAAAAATAAAAAAAATTTAAAAAAAATAAACAAATAAAGATTTAAAAAAAATAAAAAGAATTTAAATTTTTTTTTAAAAAATTTAAAAAAAATTTTAAAAATTAAAAGATTAAAATAAAGGAAAAATAAAATTAAAAATTTTTTTTTTAAAAATTGTTCAAAAATAAAAACAAAATTTAAAAACAAAATTTTTTAAAAAAATAAAAAAAAATAAAATAAAAAAAATTTTAAATATAAAAAAAATTAAATATAAAAAAAATATAAAAAGTTTAAAAGAAAAATAAAAAAAATAAAAAAAAAAATAATTTAAAACAAAAATAAATAATTTTTTTTAAATTAAAAAAATAAAAAATAAAGAAATTTTTTTTTAAAAATTTAAAAAATATAAAAAAAATTAAAAAAAATTTTGTAAAAAATTAAAAAAAAATATTAAAAAAAATTTTAAATTTAAAAAAAATTTTAAAAAATTTTTAAAAATTCTTTTAAAAATTTTTTAAAATTTTTAAAATTTTTTTTAAAAAAATAAAAAAAATTAAAATAAAAAAATTTTAAAATATAAAAAAAATTAAATAAAAAAAAATATACAAAAATTTAAAAGAAAAATAAAAAAAATTTAAAAAAAATAAACAAATAAAAATTAAAAAAAAAATATTTTAAAACAAAAATAAATATTTTTTTTTAAAATTAAAAAAAAATAAAAAATAAAGAAAAATTTTTTAAAAATTTAAAAAATATAAAAAAAATAAAAAAATTTTGTAAAAAATTGAAAAAAAATTAATATAAAAAAATTTTAAAATATAAAAAAATTCTAAATATAAGAAAATATACAAAAATTTAATAGAAAAATAAAAAAAATTTAAAAAAATAAACAAATAAAAATGAAAAAAAAAATAATAATTTAAAACAAAAATAATTTTTTTTTAAATTAAAAAAAATAAAAAATAAAGAAATTTTTTTTTAATTTAAAAAATATAAAAAAAATTAAAAAAATTTTGTAAAAAATTAAAAAAAATTAAAAAAAAAATTTTAATTTAAAAAAAATTAAATATAAAAAAATATAAAAAGTTTAAAAGAAAAATAAAAAAAATAAAAAAAAAATAATTTAAAACAAAAATAAATAATTTTTTTTAAATTAAAAAAATAAAAAATAAAGAAAATTTTTTTTAAAAATTTAAAAAATATAAAAAAAATTAAAAAAAAATTAGTAAAAAATTAAAAAAAAATTTAAAAAAAATTTTTAAATTTAAAAAAAATTTTAAAAAATTTTTAAAAAAATTTTAAAAAATTTTAAAATTAAAAAAAAAATTTAAAAAAGTAAAATAAAAGAAAAATAAAAATTAAAAAAAAATAAAAATTGTTAAAAAATTAAAACAAAATTTAAAAAAAAATTTAAAAAAACTAAAAAAAAAAATTTTAAAAAAACTTTAAAAAATTTTAAAAATTTAAAAAAAAAATTTAAAAAATTTTAAAAATTTTTTTTAAAAAAATAAGAAAAATTAAAATAAAAAATTTTAAATTATAAAAAAATTTAAAATAAAAAAAATATACAAAAATTTAAAAGAAAAATAAAAAAAAATTTTAAAAATAAACAAATAAAAATTTAAAAAAAATAATAATTTAAAACAAAAATAAATAATTTTTTTTTAAAATTAAAAAAAAATAAAAAATAAAGAAATTTTTTTTAAAAATTTAAAAAATATAAGAAAAATTTTAAAAAATTGTAAAAAATTAAAACAAAAATTGAAATTTTTTTAAAACATTTAAAAAAATTGTTAAAAAATTGAAACAAAATTAAAAAATTTTTTTTTTAAATTTTAAAAAATTTTAAAAATATTTTATAGAAATTTAAAAAATTAAAAAATTAAATAAAAATTTTAAATTTTTTTTAAAAAATAAAAAAAATTAATATAAAAAAATTTTAAAATATAAAAAAAATTTAAAATAAAAAAAATATACAAAAATTTAAAAGCAAAATAAAAAAAAATTTTAAAAATAAACAAATAAAAATTATAAAAACATAAAAAAAATAAAAAAATTTTTTTAAAAAATTTAAAAAAATAAAAAAAATTTAGAAAAAAATTTAAAAAACATAAATAAAAAATTAAAATTTTTTTTTTAAATTTTAAAAAAAAAAATTTAAAAATTAAAAAATTTAAATACCTTTTTAAATAAAAAAATAATAATTTTTAAAAAATAAAAAAAAATTAAATCAACAAAAATATAAAGAAATAAAAATAAAAGAAGATTTTAAAAAAATTTTAAATATTCAAATATAGAAATTTAAAAAAAAATATAATAATAAATGAATTAATAGAAAATTAAATACCAATTATTTTTAAAAAATTCTTAAATTTTTTTTTAAAAATTAAAATAAAAAATATAGAAAAAGAAGAAAATTAATAAATAATTTAAAGAAAAAAATTTTTAAAAATAATTTATAAATTTTAAAAATTGAAAAAAAAATAAAGAAATTTTTTAAAATTTTGTTAAAAAATTAGTATAAATTTTTTAAAAATTTTTTTTAGAAAAATTTAAAAAAATTAAAAAACATTTTTGAAATAAAAAAATAATAATTTTAAAAAAATTTAAAAAAAATTAAAAAACTTAATAAATTTTTTTTTAAATTTATTAAATTTTTTTTTAAATTTAAAAAAAAATTTAAAAATTAAAATAATAAGAATAATTTAGAACAAAAATTGTAACGTCCCACGATTCTTCGCGCGTTTCCTATTCCCAATTCCACTAGTAAACCTCAAAATCACTCCACAAAAGTCTATCAAACTCAACTCCTACCCCATTTCCTCAATCACCGATCACCTTGATGTTGCACCTTAGCGGTCAACAACACAGGATGATCAATACAAACCTCCACCTCGCTGATGTACCTTAGCGGTCCCCATCATGAGATGATCGTTTCAAAACCCTCTTCGCCTATTCGTCTTACAAGGCACGAATCATTCCCTCCAAAAAAATTCAAACAAGTCCCTCATTACAAATCCCTCTTAAATCGAGACTAAGTCTCAACCCCCTCTTTACGACTCATGAAGTCCAAGCCACTCTAATAACCCCTTTCCCGTAAAACACCCGAAATCCATTCGATGAGTTGAGTATCTCTTTTCGCAGTCATAAAAACCCCAGAAACCTAATTGCGACGAATATTTGGCGTACGTGACATAAATACGTCTATTAATAGACGTACCGTTCGTAAAAACCCCGGAAGTCCTACTGCGTCTTAAACCGAAATGTGTCAAGGTCTTTACCGCGCGTACCCCACAATACTCCTGTGAAAGTACATAAATATGAGGTCCTGACAGGCCGAGTTCTCTTTCTTCGACAGAAACCTCTTCGGTGGAAGGCTTACTTGAAAAGTATATCTTTAAAGTGTTAATATTAAACTCAGTGTTCGACGATCACCGTAAGCCATTTATATTACTTAATATTATTGTGCATATCACCACCATACCATACTATTCAATTATTTCGTTTATAACTGCTTATCGCAATCTTACTATTCAATTATTTCGTTTATAACTGCTTATCGCAATCTTACAATTCTATTATTTAATTTATAACTGCTTATCGCAATCTTACTATTCTATTATTTTGTTTATAACTGCTTATCGCAATCTTACTATTCTATTATTTTGTTTATAACTGCTTATCGCAATCTTATCATATTATTATTATTAACGATCATTATTAAGCGACTTATATTGTATCTCATGTCCATATATATATATTAAATGTTATAACCATATTACAAATATTGTGCCAATGCTAAAAGCCCCCTCGCACGATTATAATAACCGATTAACGAAGTTAATAAATCGCTTTGTTTAAAATCTTGCTTCAAGTTATTTGTGTTCAACCATTAGTTACGAACGTACTAAGATACAAACCAACGATTCGGCGAAACAGCTGATCGCGGATCGCGAACTCGAGAACAGTGACAGTGTTTACTAACATTCCCTTGCATAGCTGCACGTATAGACGAATTTCTCAAGAAATATTACGAGGAAACTTTTTGTGCCTATGCAACGGTAAATCTGATATTACGTAAACCAAAACAAAGTGCTAACGGGTGTTCCCCAAATACGCCCTAGCCTTTAAACTTCCCTGGTCGACTAGTGTGCTGGATTATAGATTCGCGCCTGGCGTTCCTCCCTGTAAAACGATTAGTGTGCTGGATTATAGATTCGCGCCTGAATTCCGTCAAAATCCTCAGTGTGCTGGATTCAAGATTCGCGCCTGACGTTCCTCTCCTTCCAAACCCTCAGTGTGCTGGATTATAGATTCGCGCCTGAATTCCTTTCAAACCCTCAGTGTGACGGATTCAATATTCGCGCCTAAGTTCCTTCCAAACCCTCAGTGTGACGGATTCAATATTCGCGCCTAAGTTCCTTCCAAACCCTCAGTGTGACGGATTTAATATTCGCGCCTGGTCTTCCCCCAAAAATCTCAGAGTGCTGGATTTTAGATTCGTGCCTGTCTTTCTCCTTTCCTAATGTCATTGTTCCCAAAAGACCTCACCCGGGACGTGACAAAATAAATAAAAAAAATTAAAAAAAAAATAAAGAAATTTTTTTTAAAATTTAAAAAATATAAAAAAAATTTAAAAAATTTTTGTAAAAATTAAAAAAAAAAATTTAATAAAAATTTTAAAAGATTTTTAAAAAATGTTTAAAAAATTTTAAAAAATTGAAAAAAAAATTAAAAAATAAAGAAAAAAAAATTTAATTTTTTTTTGACAAATATAAAAAAATTAAACAAATTTTGGTAAAAAATTATCAAAAATAAAAAAAAAAATTTAAATTTTAAAAAATTTTAAAAATATTTTAGAAATTTTAAAAAATTCAAAAATATTTTAAAAAATTTTAAGAAATTTTAAAAAATTAAAAAAATTTAAAATATAAAAAAATAAATAAATAAATAAAAAAAATTTTAAATTTTTTTCAAAAATTAAATAAAAATTTAAAAAAAATTAAAATATAATAAAAATTTTTAAAAATAGATAAAAAAATAAAAATATTAAAAAAATTTTAAAATATTTTTTAAATAAAAAACAAATAATTTTAAAAAAAATAAAAAAAAATTTTAAACTTAATAAATTTTTTTTTAAATTAAAAAAATTAAAATTAAAAAAATAATAATTTAAAACAAAAATAAATAATTTTTTTTTTAAATTAAAAAAAATAAAAAATAAAGAAATTATTTTTTTAAAATTTAAAAAATATAAAAGAAATTCAAAAAGTTTTTGTAAAAAATAAAAAAAAATAAAAAATTTAAAAAAAATTTTTAAAAATTTTTAAAAAATTAAAATTTGTTTTTTAAATAAAAAAAAATTAAAAATTAAAAAAAATAATAATTTAAAACAAAAATAAAAAAAAAAAATTTTTAAAATTTAAAAAATTTTTAAAAATTTTTAAAAAATTTAAAAATGTTTAAAATATAAAAAATAAAAATAAAAGAAAAATCAAAATTTAAAAAAAAATTTAAAAATTTTAAAAACATTTTTTGAAATAAAAAATAATAATTTTAAAAAAATTAAAAAAATTTTTTAAAAAATTAATAAATTTTTTTTTTAAATTTAAAAACAAATTTAAAAATTTAAAAAAAATAATAATTTAAAACAAAAATAAATAAAAAAAATTTTAAAAGTTAAAAAAAATTAAAAAAAATTTTATTAAATTTTAGAAAATTTTAAAAAATTTAAAAAAGTTAATATATAAAAAAATTTAAAATATAAAAAAAATAAATTTTTTTTTAAAAATTTAAAAATTTAAATAAAAATTAAAAAAAATTTTAAAAATTAAAAAACATAAATAAAAAAATTTTAAATGGTTAAAAAATTAAAACAAACTTTAAAAGAAAATTAAAAAAATTTAAAATAAAAAAAAATAATTTTAAAAAAATTGAAAAAAATTGAAATTTAAAAAAAATTAAAGTAAAGAAAATTTAAAAAAATTAAAAAATTAAAAAAACATATAATTTAAAAAATTAAAAATAAAGAAAAAATAATAAAAAAATTGTAAAAAATTTTTTTAAAAAATTAAAAAATTTAAAAAAAATTTAAAATTAAAAAATTAATTTTAAAAAATTAAAAAAAATTTTAGAAAATTTTTAAAAAATTTAAAAAAAATTAAAAATTTAAAAAAATAAAAAAAATTAAAAAAATTTAAAATTAAAAAAATTAATTTTAAAAAATTAAAAAAATTTAGAAAATTTTAAAAAATTTAAAAAAAAATTAAAAATTTAAAAAAAATAAAAAAAATTATAAGAAAATTAAAAAAAATAAAAAATAAAGAAAAAATTTTTAAAAAAATTAAAAAAATATAAAAAAATTCAAAATTTTTTTGTAAAAATATAAAAAAAATTAAAAAATTAAAAAAAAAATTATTAAATTTTAGAAAATTTTAAAAAATTT
>NW_027486184.1:0-25583 GCF_050908995.1 Andrena cerasifolii
AAAAATACAATAAAATTAAGAAAATAATTTAAAAACCATAAATAATTTTTTTTAAAAAAAAAATTGTCAAAAAGTTAAAACAAAATTAAAATTTTTTTTTTTTAAAAATTTAAAAAAAATTAAAAAATTAAAAAATATGGAAAAAAATTTAAATTTTTTTTAATTTTGTTAAAAAATTAAAACAAATTTTTTAAAAATTTTTTTAAAAAAATTAAAAAAAATGTTTTAAAAAATAAGAAAATAAGAAAATTAAAAAAATAAATAAATAAAAAATATAAAAAAGAAATAAATTAATAAATAATTTAAAAAAACAAAATTTAAAAATATAAAAAAAAAAATTTTTAAAATTTAAAAAATTAAAAAAATGAAAAATATAGAAAAAAATTAAATTTTTTTTTAATTTTGTTAAAAAATTAAAACAAATTTTAAAAAAAAAAATTTTAAATTTTTTAAAAAATTTTAAAAAAATGAGAAAAATTTAAAAAAAATTAAAAAAAATTTAAATTTTTAATTTTTTATAAAAAATTTTTAAAAAATGAAAAAAATTTTAAAAAATTAAAAAATTAAAAAATATAGAAAAAAATGAACAAGAAAAATAAAAAAATTAAAAATTTTTTAAATTTTTTTTTAAAAAATTAAAAAATTATAAAATATGGAAAAAAATTAAATTTTTTTTTTAATTTGTCAAAAAATTTAAAAAAAATGAGAAAAATTTAAAAAATTAAAAAAATTTAAAATTTTCATAAAAAATTTAAAAAAATGAAAAATATTTAAAAAAATTAAAAAATTAAAAAATATAGAAAAAAAATGAACAAGAAAAATAAAAAAAATTTAAGAAAATTTTTAAAAAATTTAAAAAAATGAAAAAAATTGAAAAATATAGAAAAAAATTAAAATTTTTTTTAAATTTTGTTAAAAAATTAAAACAAATTTTTTAAAAAAAAATTTTAAAAAATTAAAAAAAATGTTTAAAAAAATAAGAAAATAAGAAATTAAAAAAATAAATAAAATAAAAAATATAAAAAGAAAAAAATTAATAAATAATGTAAAAAAAAATTTAAAAACTTAAAAAAAAATTTTAAAAAAATTTAAAAAATTAAAAAAAATTTAAAATTTTTTATAAAAAATTTAAAATTTTTATAAAAAATTTAAAAAAAATGAAAAAAATTTAAAAATTTAAAAAAATTAAAAAATTAAAAAATATAGAAAAAAATGAACAAGAAAAATAAAAAAAATTTAAGAAAATTTTTTAAAAAATTTAAAAAAATGAAAAAAAATGAAAAATATAGAAAAAAAAATTAAATTTTTTTAAAATTTTGTTAAAAAATTAAAACAAATTTTTTAAAAAAAAATTTTAAAAAATTAAAAAAATGTTTAAAAAAATAAGAAAATAAGAAAATTAAAAAAATAAATAAAATAAAAAATATAAAAAAGAAAAAAATTAATAAATAATTTAAAAAAAAATTTTTGTAAAATTTAAAAAAAAAATTTAAAAAAATTTTCAAAAAAAATTTTAAAAAATTTTAAAATACAAAAAAAATTTTAAATAAAAAATATACAAAAATTTAAAAGAAAAATAAAAAAAATAAAAAAAAAATTTAAGAAAATTTTTTAAAAATTTTAAAAAAATTGAAAAATTTTAAAATATGGAAATAAAATTAAAATTATTTTTAATTTTGTTAAAAAATTAAAACAAATTTTTTTAAAAAAAATTTAAAAAAATTAAAAAAATTTTTGAAAAATTAGAATTTTTTTAAAAAATAAAATAAAATTTAAAAAATATAAAAAAATTTAAAATTTGAAAAAAATTTAAAAATTAAAATAAAAGTAAAATAAAAATTAAAAAAATTTAAAAACCTTTTTTGAAATAAAAAAATAATAATCTAAGAAAATTAAAAAAAAAATTTTAATTAAAAAAAAATAAACTAAAGAAAAATTAGAAACAAAATTTAAAAAAAAAATTTAAAAAAATTAAAAAAAGTCTTAAAAGAAGAAACAAATAAGAAAATAAGAAAATTAAAAAAAATATATAAAATAAAAAATATAAAAAAAGGAAAAAATTAATAAATAATTTAAAAAAAAATTTTTTAAATTTTAAAAAAAAATTTATTAAATTTTAAAATACAAAAAAAAATTTAAATAAAAAAATATACAAAAATTTAAAATTAAAATAAAAAAAATAAAAAAAATTTAAGAAAATTTTTTAAAAAATTTTAAAAAATATAAAAAATTAAAAAATATGGGAAAAATTAATTTTTTTTTAATTTTGTTAAAAAATTAAAACAAATTTTTCTAAAAAAAATTTTAAAAAATTAAAAAAATGTTTAAAAAATAAGAAAATAAGAAAATTAAAAAAATAAAAAATATAAAAAAAGAAAAAAATTAATAAATAATTTAAAAAAAAATTTAAAATTTAAAAAAAAAATTTTGAAAAATTTAAAAAATTAAAAAAAATTAAATATAAAAAAATTAAAATAAAAAAAAATATATAAAAATTCAAATAATTAAAAAAATTAGAATTTTTTAAAAAATAAAATAAAATTTAAAAAAATATAAAAAAAAATTTAAAAATTTGAAAAGAATTTAAAAAATTAAAATAAAAGAAAAATAAAAATTAAAAAAATTTAAAAACCTTTTTTGAAATAAAAAAATAATAATCTAAGAAAATTAAAAAAAAATTTTAATTAAAAAAAAATAAAGTAAAGAAAAATTAGAAACAAAATTTTAAAGAAAATTTTAAAAAATTAAAAATTAAAATAAATTTTTTTTTAAAAATGAATAAATTTTTTTTAAATTTATTTATAAATCAAAACAAATTTAAAGAAAAATAAAAAAAAATAAAAAAATTTAACAAAATTTTTTAAAAAATTAAAAAAAGTTTTAAAAAAAGAAAAAAAATAAGACAATTAAAAAAAAATTTTAAAATTAAAATAAAAAATATATAAAAAGAAAAAAAAATAAATAATTTTAAAAAAAATTCAAATTTTTTAAACAAAATTGAAAAAAATTGTTATAAAATTAAAACAAAATTTAAAAAAAAAATAAAAATTTTTAAAAAATTCTAAAAAATAAAAAAAAATTTAAAAATACATAAAAAATAATCCTTAAAAAATATAAAAAAATTTTTAAAAAAATTTAAAAGTAAAAAAAAATGTTTAAAAATACAATAAAATTAAGAAAATAATTTAAAAACCATAAATAATTTTTTTTTAAAAAAAATTGTCAAAAAGTTAAAACAAAATTAAAAAAAAAAATTTTTAAATTTAAAAAAATTTAAAAAAAATTATAAGGAAATTAAAAGAAATATTTTTAAAAAATTTGAAAAAATTTAAAAAAAATTCAAACTAAAGAAAAATAAAATTTAAAAAAAATATAAAAATTTTAAATTTTTTTTAAAAATTTAACAAATTAAAATAAAAGAAAAATAAAAATTAAAAAAATTTAAAAACCTTTTTTGAAATAAAAATTTTATAATCTAAAAAAATTTTAAAAAATTTAAATTAAAAAAAATTAAAGTAAAGAAAAATTAAAAAAAATTAAAGTAAAGAAAAATTAAAAAAAATTAAAGTAAAGAAAAATTTAAAAAAATTAAAGTAAAGAAAAATTTAAAACAATATTTTAAAAAAATTTTAAAAAATTAAAAATTAAAAAAAAAATTTTTTAAAATGAATAAATTTTTTTTAAATTTATTAATAAATCAAAACAAAATTAAAAAAAAAATTTTAAAAATTGAAAAAAATTGAAAAAAATTTTTAAAAATTTGAAATAAATTTTAAAAAAAATTTTAAAATTTTTAAAAAATTAAAAAAAAAATAAAAAAATTATAAGAAAATTTAAAAAAAATAAAAAAAAAATAAAAAAAAAATTTTTATAAAATGAAGAAAAAAATTTAAAGTGTGACGTCCCACTATTTTTCGCGCGGTCCTATTCCAAAAATCTATTATTAAACCTCAAAACCACTCCACCGAAGTCCCTGAAACTCAACTCTTACCCCATCTCCTCAATCGTCGATCACCTTGATGTTGTACCTTAGCGGTCCCCAACACGAGATAATCGTTACAAAACCCCTTCGCCTATTCGCCACATGAGGCACGAATCCTTCCCTTTAAAACGAATTCAAACAAGTCCATCGTTACAAAAACCCTCTTAAATCGAGACCACGTCTCAATCCCCTCTTTACGACTCACAGAGTCCAAGCCAATCTAACCCCTTTCCTATAAAACACCCGAAATCCATACGACGAGTTGAGTATCTCTTTTCGCAGTCATAAAAACCCCAGAAACCTAATTGCGACGTATATTTGGCGTACGTGACATAAATACGTCTATTAATAGACGTACCGTTTATAAAAACCCCGGAAGTCCTACTACGACTTATTTCTTAAATATGTCAAGGTCTTTACCGCGCGTAACCCCGCAATACTCCTGTAAAATCTTATAAATACGAGGTCCTGAGAGGCCAGAGCGATCATTTTTCTGCTCACGAAAGTCCGAGAGCAACTAACTTATATTACTAAAAGTTTATAATTGGAAGATTCCAAAGTGTTCAAATCAGTACTCTACGGCAACTACCGTAAGCAATTATAATTATTAATATTGTTATTCATCTCCATACCATTGACTATTATTATTTTTGTCTATCAAAGCTTATTGCGAACCTTCATTATTTTGTATTACTAACGTTTATTACCTATATATTCTCATTAATGCTTTCTTTGTGTATATATATTTTTGCATTACTATTCTTATTGTATTCCACGTTATATTGCATTCTAATGCTTATTGCGATCATTTATATTTCATATTAGCAACGCTTATTGCTTCTATAATAATCTCATTTGCTTATATCTATGTACTTCATATTCATATTGTAGTATCGGAATAAGTTCAGCGAGACGTTGAGAACCTCGGAGGAGACAGGCCCGTTGGGGAAAACCCAACGCGTCACCGGGCCCAGCGACGCGCGCAAGGGTTTGTCGGGGCGAGAAAGCGCGCGGCGGAGCGATGTCCATATTTGGGCATGAGGGCGACTTGAAAAGCGTGCGTGGTGGGGATGTAGCGTCCTTTTTCGGAAAGGCGAGTTTTCCGCGGAAAGGACAGAGTTGGAACAACCGGCAGAGTGTGTAGATGTACTGAGTCGTTGTGTTAAATCGAGTTGTTTGTGTCGTAGTCGGTTATCTTGTATTAGTTTTAGTTTCTTTCAATCTTATATATATATATATCTTTCCTGTTTATATTAAATATATTTTATTTATCCCACAATTTTGGGGGCTCGTCCGGGATAGAAAACACAGGAAAACAGGATTGTCGGTCAAAGCTATTTACGCGGTAATCGTGAAGTTGTATCCAGTGAAACGGTTGTTGTGCTGTGACGGTGAAGTACTGTTACGAAAGAGTTAAAATAAACCGATATTCACAATGAGTGACGCGGGAAGTGCTGATAATACTATTGTTGATCTTGGGGAAAAAGATGGCGGCAATGCTAGGCTGGCACGAGTTGACGCAATGAAGCTGCCCGAGTTGAAGCAGGAGTTGCAGAGCCGTAAGCTGAAGATATCCGGAAAGAAGAAGGAGCTGCAAGATCGGCTGAGAGCTGCTCTTACGTTGGAAGCCGAGCATGGGGAAGATGCAGATGAAGATGAAGATGGTTCTGACGAAAGTGAAGATGATGATGTTAAGAAATGCACAAGGCAAACGCAAATGTTGACGTTTAAGGATGTTGAGGAGTCTATGGGTACGTTTAGCGGTGATGATAAAGTAAACGTCCGTTGCTGGCTCGAAGAATTTGAAGATATGGCGGAGCTGTGCAAATGGAGTGATATTCAAAAAATCGTATATGCGAAGCGATTGTTGCGCGGATCGGCTAAGTTGTACGTCAACTATGAGAAATGTTGTCGTAAGTGGTCTGAAATGAAGCAAGCGTTGAGATCCGAGTTTGCACGAGTGGTAGACGTCCATAAGATACATAAGGAATTATCGTGCAGAACCAAGAAAACAAATGAATCATACCAGGAGTACATCTACCAAATGCTGGAGATAGCCAAACAAGCAGACATGGAAGTCACCGCGACCATTAAATATATTATTGAAGGGATTCAAGACGATGAGTGCAATAAAATGATATTGTACGGAGCCAAAAGCGTACGAGAGCTGAAGGAGAAGTTCGAGTCCTACGAAGCCATGAAGGAGAATGCAAGAGTGAAGAGCAGGCGAACTGAAGAGAAGACGAAGAAGGCGGTCCGAGGAGGTGTTGGAGCTGTGATGCAAGGAGGTGTAAGAAAATGTTTCTTATGTGGGGACCGGAACCATTTAAGTGCGACTTGTCCGACGAAAAGTAAAGGCATGAAGTGTTTTAAGTGTCAGGGGTATGGGCATATTGCGCTTGAATGTAAAGGCGAGAGTAAACCTGTAAAGGATGTGAGTAGTACATCGGAAGCGTCGAGGAAAAAGCGCCTTAAGGAGGTACAGATTGAAAATTGTGAGTTAGTAGCGTTAATAGATTCGGGTAGCGATTTGAATTTAATACGAGCAGATCATTATGTAAAAATTGGCGCGCCTAGACTAAGTAATACGATTTTACAATTTCGCGGCGTTGCGGTGGAAAGCCATCATACGTTAGGAGTATTTTCAACACACATAACGATAGATCATGTAGTGTATCCAATAGATATACATGTTGTACCTGACGTGTTGACGTCACACGGTTTAATAATTGGTACAGATTTTCTAGACTCCGTAGAGCTAATTATGAAAGGGGGAGAAATTTCTATTAGGAAGCTAGACGTGCCAGAAGTGTATAGCATTAGTGTTGAACCTGCAGTGAATGGAGTTGATTTGTCGCATGTTACAGTTCCTGAGCATAGAGAGGCAATAGAAGTTTTAGTCGAAAATTATAAGCCTAATAAAACACGCGAAGTGGGGGTTACGATGAACATTATTCTTACTGATGATGTGCCTGTTTACCAAAGACCGCGACGATTGTCTCCTAAGGAAAAAGCAATAGTCGATGAACAAATAAAGGCGTGGGTAGAGAATGGGATTATACGACCGTCTCACTCAGATTATGGGAGTCCGATAGTGTTGGTTGTGAAAAAAGATGGTACAATTAGAATTTGCATTGATTTTAGACACCTGAATAAGAAAATAGTGAAGGACAGGTACCCTTTGCCGTTAATAGAGGACGAGTTAGACTCACTACAGGGCGCGAAAGTGTTTAGCACACTTGATTTAAAGAATGGGTTTTTTCATGTGCCCATTGAAGAAGGTAGTCAAAAGTATACCGCTTTTGTTGTACCCAACGGCCATTACGAGTTTTTGAGAGTGCCTTTCGGACTCTGTAATTCGCCAGCCGTTTTCCAAAGGTTCATACATGCCGTGTTCAGAGAATTAATAGCGGTGGGAATGGTGCGCGTTTACATGGATGATATAATAGTTCTAGCGAATGATGTTGTAAGTGCAATTGCAAACCTTGAAGCTGTGTTGGGCGTAGCGAGTCAATTCGGATTAGTAGTGAATTGGGGTAAATGTAAATTTTTGCAAACGAGGGTGGAATACTTAGGGCATATTGTCGAAAATGCTTGCATTCAGCCGTCAGAACATAAAACTAGAGCCGTAATTAAATTCCCGAAACCTCAGTGTGTGAAGGACGTTCAGAGTTTTTTAGGCTTAACAGGATATTTTAGAAAATTTATCCATCGTTATTCAGTTATAGCGCGTCCAATGTCGGATTTGTTGAGAAAGGATGTCAAGTTTAGGTTTGGTGCGTTGGAACTGGAAGCGTTTAATAAATTGAAGTTAACGTTGAGTAGTGCACCGGTATTAAAATTATATCGTACAGGCGCCGAGACAGAGCTGCACACTGATGCGTCTGGTTTAGGATATGGAGCAATTTTATTGCAGCGCGATACTCAGGATGGTGCCTTCCATCCCGTGTATTACGCGAGTGGGAAAACTACGCCTGCCGAGGAAAAATACCCGAGTTATGAACTTGAACTCTTAGCGATCATTAAATCCTTGAAAAAGTTTCGAGTTTACCTGTTAGGAATTTCGTTTAAAATTGTTACTGATTGTCAGGCGTTTACGTTGACAATGAATAAGAAAGATTTGTGCGTGCGAGTAGCTAGGTGGGTTCTTCTGCTCCAGGAATTTCAGTATACGATTGAGCATAGGCCGGGTAGAAGTATGGTTCATGTCGACGCCCTGAGTAGAAATCCGTTGCCTACAATTATGCTAGTAGAGGAAGATGACGACGGAATTATTGTCAGGTTGCGTGAAGCTCAACGAGGAGACGATGAATTGCGGAAAATTTGTGACAACATCGAGCAATACCGAAAGAATGGCTATGTTGTAAGTCGTGACGTGTTGTACAGAGTGGTAAATGACACCCCGCTGGTGGTCGTACCTAAACCAATGCAGGTACAGGTAGTCCGCCGGGTGCACGAACGCGGTCACTTTGGGGTGATTAAGACTGAGGCGTTGTTAAAGAGAGACTATTGGTTTAAGGGAATGCGTCAGAAAGTAGAAAAAGTTGTACGAAATTGTATAAATTGTATTCTAGCCGAGCGGAAACATAATAAGCAGGAGGGGTTTTTGTGTAGTATTGATAAGGGGGAAGTGCCGTTTGATACATACCACGTTGACCATCTTGGACCGTTGCAGTCTACAAAGAAGTCTTATCGACATATTTTTGCTGTTATTGATGCGTTCACGAAGTTTGTTTGGTTGTATCCGACAAAGTCGACGAGTTCTGCTGAAGTCATTGACCGTTTAAGGAAGCAGTCCGTAATATTCGGTAATCCCAAGCGAGTTATTTCCGATCGCGGTACGAGTTTTACGTCTGACGCCTTTAAGGATTATTGTAAAGAGGAAGGGATTTGTCACGTGTTGATAACAACAGGGATGCCGCGAGCGAATGGGCAGATAGAAAGGGTCAATAGGACGCTCATATCGTTGCTGACCAAATTAGCTGCGCCGAAGCCGGAGGAGTGGTACAAATACCTCGAATCAGCTCAGAAATATCTGAACGCGACACCGAGTAGGAGTACCAATACAACGCCTTTTCGTTTGTTGTTTGGTACACATGTAAGAATGCGTGAGGATCCTGAAATCAGAAAGTTGATAGAGGGTGAGTGGATCGCTATGTTTCAAGAAGAGCGTGACGAGATGCGGTTACGAGCGGAGAGGAAAATCGCGGAGGTTCAAGCGCAGAACAGAAAATCGTTTAACAAGAATCGCAAAGAAGCCACGGAGTACAGGCAGGGCCAGCTGATAGCAATTAAAAGAACGCAAGCCGGTCCAGGCTTGAAGTTCCATGCGAAGTATTTTGGGCCTAATTGCGTAAAAAGGGTATTGAGGAATAACCGTTACGTGGTGGAAAAGGTTGGAGAACACGAGGGTCCGCGGACGACGTCTACGGCTGCCGACCACATGAAGCCGTGGGTCACCGACGAGGAAGACGACCTGTCCGATGATAGCGAATCGGTGTAGGGTAGAACCAAGGACATCTGAGGGCAGATGTCATATCAGGATGGCCGAATGTAGTATCGGAATAAGTTCAGCGAGACGTTGAGAACCTCGGAGGAGACAGGCCCGTTGGGGAAAACCCAACGCGTCACCGGGCCCAGCGACGCGCGCAAGGGTTTGTCGGGGCGAGAAAGCGCGCGGCGGAGCGATGTCCATATTTGGGCATGAGGGCGACTTGAAAAGCGTGCGTGGTGGGGATGTAGCGTCCTTTTTCGGAAAGGCGAGTTTTCCGCGGAAAGGACAGAGTTGGAACAACCGGCAGAGTGTGTAGATGTACTGAGTCGTTGTGTTAAATCGAGTTGTTTGTGTCGTAGTCGGTTATCTTGTATTAGTTTTAGTTTCTTTCAATCTTATATATATATATATCTTTCCTGTTTATATTAAATATATTTTATTTATCCCACAATATTTTCATATTGTGATTAATTAATATCTATATCAATGTCATGTGCCAATGCTTAAAATCCCAAACATTAGTAATAAACCGCTTAGTTTTAAATCACGCTTTGAATTATTGTGTGCACCCTTTGGTTACAAAGATCCCAAACAAACAAGCTGCCGCAACAGCTGATTTCTGTTAGTGAACGCGAGACGCTTACTCTGTTTACAAACATACTATTGCATGAGCCGAATAATATAACGGTAAATCCAATTACCGAGCCAAACCTAAAATAAGACCTAACAGGTGTTTCCAGGGTGAGTATTCGCCTTTTAAAACCTTCCCTGGTCGATTAGAGTGACGGATTTAATATTCGCGCCTGATCCCCTTCAAAATCCTCAGAGTGCTGGATCATAGATTCGCGCCTGAATTCCTTCAAAATCCTCAGTGTGCTGGATTCAAGATTCGCGCCTGACGTTCCTCTCCTTCAAAACCCTCAGTGTGCTGGATTCAAGATTCGCGCCTGTCTTTTTCCTTCCCCATAGTCATCGTTCCTAAAGACCTCACCCGGGACGTGACAACGAAAAATAAAAAAAATAAACAAATAAAAATTTTAAAAAATAAAAAAAATTTCAAAAAGTTTTTTAAAAAATCTAAAAAAATGAAAAAAAATTTTAAAAAATGAAAAAAACTTTTTTAAAAATTAATAAAAAAAAATTAAAAATAACATAAAATTTTTTTTAAAAAATTTAAAAAAATTAAAATAAAAAAATTTAAAATACAAAAAAAATTTAAATAAAACAAATATAAGAAAATTAAAAAAAAATTTTAAAAAATTTAAAAAAAAATAAAAAAATTATAAGAAAATTAAAAAAAATTATAAATTAAAAAAAAAATAAAAATTTTTTTTTAAAAAACTTAAAAAAAATTAAAATTATTAAAAAAATTAATAAAAAAATAAAAATTAAAAAAAAAAATTTTAAAAATTAAAAAAAAAATTAAGAAAAAAAATTTAAAAACATAAATAAAACTTTTTTTAAAGAAATTGTTAAAAAATTAAAACAAAATTAAAAAAAAATTTTTTTTAAATTTTAAAAAAAAATTTAAAAATTAAAAAAAAATTTAAAAATTAAAAAAAAATTTATAAGAAAATTAAAAAAAAATAAAAAATTTAAAAAAATAAAAAAATTATAAGAAAATTAAAAAAAAATTAAAAAAAAAAATTTTAAATTAAAAAAAAATTTTTTAAATGAAAAAAATTAAAAAATGTAGAAAAAATTTAAAAAACATAAATAAAATTTTTTAAAAGAAATTGTTTAAAAATTAAAACAAATTATTTAAAAAAAAAAAATTGTTAAAAATTAAAAAAAAATGTTTAAAAATTTAAAAAAAATTATAAGAAAATTAAAAAAAATTAAAAAAAAATAAGAAAAAAATTTTAAAAACATAAATAAAAATTTTTTTTCAAAAAAAATTGTTAAAAATTAAAACAAAATTTAAAATTTTTTTTTTAAATTTTAAAAAAATTTAAAAAAAAATGAAAAGATTAAAAAATATAGAAATTTAAAAAAAAAAAAATTATATAAAAAATAAAAAAAATTTTTAAAAAAATTGTTAAAAAATTAAAACAATTTTTTTTAAAAAAAATTTTTAAAAAATAAAAAAATTATAAGAAAATAAAAAAAATTTTTTAAAAATTTTGTTAAAAAATTAATACAAATTTTTTAAAAAAAAATTTTAAAAAATTAAAAAAATGTTTAAAAAATAAGAAAATAAGAAAATTAAAAAAAATAAATAAAATAAAAAATATAAAAAAAGAAAAAAATTAATAAATAATTTAAAAAAAAAAATTTTTAAATTTTAAAAAAAAAATTAAAAAATTTTAAAATACAAAAAAAAATTTTAAATAAAAAAATATACAAAAATTTAAAAGAAAAATAAAAAAAATAAAAAAAAATTTAAGAAATTTTTTTAAAAAATTTTAAAAAAATTGAAAAATTGTAAAATATGGAAATAAAATTAAAATTATTTTTAATTTTGTTAAAAAATTAAAACAAATTTTTTTAAAAAAATTTTAAAAAATTAAAAAAATGTTTAAAATAATAAGAAAATTAGAAAATTAAAAAAAATAAAATATATAAAAAAGAAAAAAATTAATAAATAATTTAAAAAAAAAATTTTGTAAAATTTAAAAAAAAAATTTAAAAAAATTTTCAAAAAAAATTTAAAAAAATTTTAAAATACAAAAAAAATTTAAATAAAAAAAATATACAAAAATTTAAAAGAAAAATAAAAATAATAAAAAAAAAATTAAGAAAATTTTTTAAAAAATTAAAAAAAAATTAAAAAATTAAAAAATATGGGAAAAAATTAAATTTTTTTTTAATTTTGTTAAAAAATTAAAACAAATTTTTTTGAAAAAAATTTTAAAAAATTCAAAAAAATTTTAAAAAATTAGAATTTTTTTAAAAAATAAAATAAAATTAAAAAAAATATAAAAAAAATTTAAAATGTGAAAAAAAATTTAAAAAATTAAAATAAAAGAAAAATAAAAATTAAAAAAATTTAAAAACCTTTTTTGAAATAAAAAAATAATAATCTAAGAAAATTAAAAAAAAAATTTTAATTAAAAAAAATAAAGTAAAGAAAAATTAGAAACAAAATTTTAAAAAAAATTTTAAAAAATTAAAAATTAAAATAATTTTTTTTTTTAAAAATGAATAAATTTTTTTTAAATTTATTAATAAATCAAAACAAAATTAAAGAAAAATTTAAAAAAAATAAAACAATTTAAGAAAATTTTTTAAAAAATTAAAAAAAGGTTTAAAAAAAGAGAAAAAATAAGAAAATTAAAAAAATTTTTAAAAATTAAGATAAAAATGTATAAAAAGAAAAAAATAATAAATAATTTAAAAAAAAATTCAATTTTTTTAAACAAAATTGAAAAAATTTTTATAAAATTAAAACAAAATTTAAAAAAAAAATTTAAAAAATTAAAAAAATTCTAAAAAATAAAAAAAAATTAAAGAATAGATGAAAAATAATTCTTAAAAAATATAAAAAAATTTAAAAAAAATGTTTAAAAATACAATAAAATTAAGAAAATAATTTAAAAACCATAAATAATTTTTTTTTTAAAAAAAATTGTCAAAAAGTTAAAACAAAATTAAAAATTTTTTTTTTTTAAAATTTAAAAAAAAATTAAAAAATTAAAAAATATGGAAAAAATTAAAATTTTTTTTAATTTTGTTAAAAAATTAAAACAAATTTTTTAAAAAAAATTTTTAAAAAAATTAAAAAAATGTTTTAAAAAATAAGAAAATAAGAAAATTAAAAAAACAAATAAAATAAAAAATATAAAAAAAGAAAAAAATTAATAAATAATTTAAAAAAACAAAATTTAAAAATATAAAAAAATTTTTTTAAAATTCAAAAAATTTAAATATAAAAAAAATTAAAATAAAAAAATATATATAAAAATTTTTAAAAAATTTAAAAAAATGAAAAATATAGAAAAAAATGAACAAGAAAAATAAAAAAAATTTTAATTTTTTAAAAATTTTTTTAAAAAATTAAAAAATTATAAAATATGGAAAAAAATTAAATTTTTTTTTTAATTTTGATAAAAAATTTTAAAAAAATGAGAAAAATTTTAAAAAATTAAAAAAAAATTTAAAATTTTTTATAAAAAATTTAAAAAAATGAAAAATATTTAAAAAAATTAAAAAATTAAAAAATATAGAAAAAAATGAACAAGAAAAATAAAAAAAATTTAAGAAAATTTTTTAAAAAATTTAAAGAAAAAATGAAAAAAATTGAAAAATATAGAAAAAAAATAAATTTTTTTTTTAAATTTTGTTAAAAAATTAAAACAAATTTTTAAAAAAAAATTTTAAAAAATTAAAAAAATGTTTAAAAAAATAAGAAAATAAGAAAATTAAAAAAATAAATAAAATAAAAAATATAAAAAAAGAAAAAAATTAATAAATAATTTAAAAAAAAAATTTAAAAATTTAAAAAAAAATTTTAAAAAAATTTAAAAGTTAAAAAAAATTAAAAATTTTTTATAAAAAATTTAAAAAAATGAAAAAAATTTAAAAATTTAAAAAAAATAAAAAATTAAAAAATATTGAAAAAAATGAACAAGAAAAATAAAAAAAATTTAAGAAAATTTTTTAAAAAATTTAAAAAAAAATGAAAAAAAATGAAAAATATAGAAAAAAAATTAAATTTTTTTTTAAATTTTGTTAAAAAATTAAAACAAATTTTTTAAAAAAAATTTTTCAAAAATTAAAAAAATGTTTAAAAAAATAAGAAAATAAGAAAATTAAAAAAACAAATAAAATAAAAAATATAAAAAAAGAAAAAATTAATAAATAATTTTAAAAAAAAAATTTTTTTTTAAATTTAAAAAAAAAATTTAAAAAATTTTTTAATTTTTTTTAAACAAATTAAAAAAAAAATAAATAAAAAATTTTAAAATATAAAAAAATAAAAAAATAAAAAAATAAAGATATAAAAATTAAAAAAAAAATAAAATGTAAATTTTAAAAAAAATTTAAAAAATGAAAAAAATGAAAAATATAGATAAAAAATTAAAATTTTTTTTAATTTTGTTAAAAAATTAAAACAAATTTTTTTAAAAAAAATTTTAAAAAATTAAAAAAATGTTTAAAAAAAATAAGAAAATTAGAAAATTAAAAAAAATTAAAAATATAAAAAAGAAAAAAATTAATAAATAATTTAAAAAAAAAATTTTTGTAAAATTTAAAAAAATTTTCAACAAAAATTTTCAAAAATTTTCAAAAAAAATTTAAAAAAATTTTAAAATACAAAAAAAAATTTAAATAAAAAAAATATACAAAAATTTAAAAGAAAAATAAAAATAATAAAAAAAAATTTAAGAAATTTTTTTAAAAAATTTAAAAAAATTGAAAAATTGTAAAATATGGAAATAAAATTAAAATTATTTTTAATTTTGTTAAAAATTAAAACAAATATTTTTTAAAAAAAATTTTTAAAAAAATTAAAAAAATGTTTTAAAAAATAAGAAATAAGAAAATTAAAAGATCAAATAAAATAAAAAATATAAAAAAAGAAAAAAATTAATAAATAATTTAAAAAAACAAAATTTAAAAATATAAAAAAAAATTTTTAAAATTCAAAAATTTAAATATAAAAAAAATTAAAATAAAAAAATATATATAAAAATTTTAAAAAAATTTAAAAAAATGAAAAATATAGAAAAAAATTAAAATTTTTTTTTTAATTTTGTTAAAAAATTAAAACAAATTTTAAAAAAATTTAAAATTTAAATTTTTTAAAAAATTTAAAAAAAATGAGAAAAATTTAAAAAAATTAAAAAAATTTTTAAATTTTTTATAAAAAATTTTAAAAAATGAAAAAAATTTAAAAAAATTAAAAAATTAAAAATATAGAAAAAAATGAACAAGAAAAATAAAAAAAATTTAAATTTTTTAAAAATTTTTTTAAAAAATTAAAAAATTATAAAATATGGAAGAAAATTAAATTTTTTTTTTAATTTTGTTAAAAAATTTTAAAAAAATGAGAAAAATTTTAAAAATTAAAAAAAATTTAAAATTTTTTATAAAAAATTTAAAAAAATGAAAAATATTTAAAAAAATTAAAAAATTAAAAAATATAGAAAAAAATGAACAAGAAAAATAAAAAAAATTTAAGAAAATTTTTTAAAAAATTTAAAAAAAAAATGAAAAAAATTGAAAAATATAGAAAAAAAATTAAATTTTTTTTTTAATTTTGTTAAAAAATTTTAAAAAAATGAGAAAAATTTTAAAAATTAAAAAAATTTAAAATTTTTTATAAAATTTAAAAAAATGAAAAATATTTAAAAAATTAAAAATTAAAAAATAAGAAAAAAATGAACAAGAAAAATAAAAAAAATTTAAGAAAATTTTTTAAAAAATTTAAAAAAAAAATGAAAAAAATTGAAAAATATAGAAAAAAAATTAAAATTTTTTTTTAAATTTTGTTAAAAAATTAAAACAAATTTTTTTAAAAAAAAATTTTAAAAAATTAAAAAAATATTTAAAAAAATAAGAAAATTAAAAAAACAAATAAAATAAAAAATATAAAAAAAGAAAAAAATTAATAAATAATTTAAAAAAAAAATTTAAAAATTTAAAAAAAATTTTGAAAAATTTAAAAGTTAAAAAAAATTTAAAATTTTTTATAAAAAATTTAAAAAAATGAAAAAAATTTAAAAATTTAAAAAAATTAAAAAAATTAAAAATATAGAAAAAAATGAACAAGAAAAATAAAAAAAATTTAAGAAAATTTTTTAAAAAATTTAAAAAAAATGAAAAAAATGAAAAATATAGAAAAAAATTAAATTTTTTTTTAAATTTTGTTAAAAAATTAAATCAAATTTTTAAAAAATTGTCAAAAAGTTAAAACAAAATTAAAAAATTTTTTTTTTAAATTTAAAATATTAAAAAAAATTATAAGGAAATTAAAAGAAATTTTTTTAAAAAATTTGAAAAAATTCAAATTCAAGAAAAATAATAAAGTAAAAAAATTTTTAAATATAAAAAAAAATTAAAATAAAAAAAAATTCAAAAAAATAAAGAAATAAAAAAAAATTAAAAAAATATATAAAAAAAATTCAAAAAAATTCAAAAAATTAAAAAAATTTAAATATAAAAAATTCAAAATAAAAAAAAATATACAAAAATTTAAAAGAAAAATAAAAATAATAAAAAAAAGATTTAAGAAATTTTTTTAAAAAATTTGAAAAAATTTTAAAAAAAATTCAAACTAAAGAAAAATAAAATTTAAAAAAAATATAAAAATTTTAAAAAATTTTAAAAAATTTAACAAATTAAAATAAAAGAAAAATAAAAATTGAAAAAATTTAAAAACCTTTTTTGAAATAAAAATTTTATAATCTAAAAAAATTAAAAAAAATTTAAATTAAAAAAATTAAAGTAAAGAAAAATTAAAAAAAATTAAAGTAAAGAAAAATTAAAAAAATTAAAGTAAAGAAAAATTTAAAACAATATTTTAAAAAAATTTTAAAAAATTAAAAATTAAAAAAATTTTTTTTTTTAAAATGAATAAATTTTTTTTAAATTTATTAATAAATCAAAACAAATTTAAAAAAAAATTTAAAAATTGAAAAAATTTTAAAAAAATTGAAAAAAATTTTAAAAAAATTTTAAAAATTTTTTAAATTTTTTAAAAAATTAAAAAAAAATAAAAAAATTATAAGAAAATTAAAAAAAAATAAAATAAATTTAAAAAAAAAATAAAAAAAATTTTTTATAAAATGAAGAAAAAAATTTAAAGTGTGACGTCCCACTATTTTTCGCGCGGTCCTATTCCAAAAATCTATTATTAAACCTCAAAACCACTCCACCGAAGTCCTTGAAACTCAACTCTTACCCCATCTCCTCAATCGTCGATCACCTTGATATTGTACCTTAGCGGTCCCCAACACGAGATAATCGTTACAAAACCCCTTCGCCTATTCGCCACATGAGGCACGAATCCTTCCCTTTAAAACGAATTCAAACAAGTCCATCGTTACAAAAACCCTCTTAAATCGAGACCACGTCTCAATCCCCTCTTTACGACTCACAGAGTCCAAGCCAATCTAACCCCTTTCCTATAAAACACCCGAAATCCATACGACGAGTTGAGTATCTCTTTTCGCAGTCATAAAAACCCCAGAAACCTAATTGCGACGTATATTTGGCGTACGTGACATAAATACGTCTATTAATAGACGTACCGTTTATAAAAACCCCGGAAGTCCTACTACGACTTATTTCTTAAATATGTCAAGGTCTTTACCGCGCGTAACCCCGCAATACTCCTGTAAAATCTTATAAATACGAGGTCCTGAGAGGCCAGAGCGATCATTTTTCTGCTCACGAAAGTCCGAGAGCAACTAACTTATATTACTAAAAGTTTATAATTGGAAGATTCCAAAGTGTTCAAATCAGTGCTCTACGGCAACCTACCGTAAGCAATTATAATTATTAATATTGTTATTCATCTCCATACCATTGACTATTATTATTTTTGTCTATCAAAGCTTATTGCGAACCTTCATTATTTTGTATTACTAACGTTTATTACCTATATATTCTCATTAATGCTTTCTTTGTGTATATATATTTTTGCATTACTATTCTTATTGTATTCCACGTTATATTGCATTCTAATGCTTATTGCGATCATTTATATTTCATATTAGCAACGCTTATTGCTTCTATAATAATCTCATTTGCTTATATCTATGTACTTCATATTCATATTTTCATATTCTGATTAATTAATATCTATATCAATGTCATGTGCCAATGCTTAAAATCCCAAACATTAGTAATAAACCGCTTAGTTTTAAATCACGCTTTGAATTATTGTGTGCACCCTTTGGTTACAAAGATCCCAAACAAACAAGCTGCCGCAACAGCTGATTTCTGTTAGTGAACGCGAGACGCTTACTCTGTTTACAAACATACTATTGCATGAGCCGAATAATATAACGGTAAATCCAATTACCGAGCCAAACCTAAAAAAAGACCTAACAGGTGTTTCCAGGGTGTGTATTCGCCTTTTAAAACCTTCCCTGGTCGATTAGAGTGACGGATTTAATATTCGCGCCTGATCCCCTTCAAAATCCTCAGTGTGCTGGATTCAAGATTCGCGCCTGACGTTCCTCTCCTTCAAAACCCTCAGTGTGCTGGATTCAAGATTCGCGCCTGACGTTCCTCTCCTTCCAAACCCACAGTGTGACGGATTTAATATTCGCGCCTGGTCTTCCCCCAAAAATCTCAGAGTGCTGGATTTTAGATTCGCGCCTGTCTTTTTCCTTCCCCATAGTCATCGTTCCTAAAGACCTCACCCGGGACGTGACAAAGAAAAATAAAAAAAATAAACAAATAAAAATTTTAAAAATAAAAAAAATTTCAAAAAGTTTTTTAAAAAATTTAAAAAAAATGAAAAAAAAATTTAGAAAATGAAAAAAACTTTTTTAAAAATTAATAAAAAAATTAAAAATAACATAAAATTTTTTTTAAAAAATTTAAAAAATTAAAATAAAAAAATTTAAATAAAAAAAATATACAAAAATTTAGAAGAAAAATAAAAAAAATTAACAAATAAAAATTTTAAAAAATAAAAAAAAAATTTTAAAACAATTTTAAAAAAATTTAAAAAAAATTAAAAAAAAATTATAAGAAAATTAAAAAAAAATTTTAAAAAATTTAAAAAAAATAAAAAAATTATAAGAAAATTAAAAAAAATTAAAAAATTTTTAAAAAATAAAAAAATTATAAGAAAATTAAAAAAAAATTAAAAAAAAAAATTTTAAATTAAAAAAAAAATTTTAAATGAAAAAAATTAAAAAATGTAGAAAAAATGTAAAAAAACATAAATAAAATTTTTTTAAAAGAAATTGTTTAAAAATTAAAACAAATTATTTAAAAAAAAATTTAAAAAATTGAAAAAAAATGTTTAAAAATTTAAAAAAAATTATAAGAAAATTAAGAAAAATTAAAAATTAAAAAAAAATAAGAAAAATTTTTAAAAACATAAATAAAAATTTTTTTAAAAAAATTGTTAAAAAATTAAAACAAAATTTAAAATTTTTTTTTTAAATTTTAAAAAAATTAAAAAAAAATGAAAAGATTAAAAAATATAGAAATTTTTTTTAAAAAAAAAAATTATTTAAAAAATAAAAATAAAATTTAAAAAAATTGTTAAAAATTAAAACAATTTTTTAAAAAAAAAATTAAAAAATTTAAAAAAATTTTTAAAAAATAAAAAAATTATAAGAAAATTAAAATAAAAAAATTTAAATACAAAAAAAATTAAATAAAAAAAATATACAAAAATTTAGAAGAAAAATAAAAAAATAAACAAATAAAAATTTTAAAAAATAAAAAAAAATTTCAAAATGTTTTTTAAAAAATTTTAAAAAAATGAAAAAAATTTTAAGAAAATAAAAAAAAATTTTAAAAAATTTTAAAAAAAATTAAAAAAATTAAAAAAAAAATTATAAGAAAATTAAAAAAAATTAAAAATTAAAAAAAAATAAGAAAAAAATTTTAAAAACATAAATAAAATTTTTTTTTAAAAAAAATTGTTGAAAAATTAAAACAAAATTTAAAATTTTTTTTTTAAATTTTAAAAAAATTTAAAAAAAATGAAAAGATTAAAAAATATAGAAATTTTTAAAAAAAAAAAATTATATAAAAATAAAAAAAATTTAAAAAAATTGTTAAAAAATTAAAACAATTTTTTAAAAAAAAAATTTTAAAAAATTTTTAAAAAATAAAAAAATTATAAGAAAATTAAAATAAAAAAATTTAAATACAAAAAAAATTAAATAAAAAAAATATACAAAAATTTAGAAGGAAAATAAAAAAAATAAACAAATAAAAATTTTAAAAAATAAAAAAAAATTCCAAAAAGTTTTTTAAAAATTTAAAAAAAATGAAAAAAATTTTAAGAAAATAAAAAAAAATTTTAAAAATTTTTGTTAAAAAATGAAACAAATTTTTAAAAAAAATTTAAAAAAATTAAAAAAAAATTAAAAAAAAAATTAAAAAAAAATTATAAGAAAATTAAAAAAAAATAAAAATTAAAAAAAAATAAAATTTTTTTTAAAAAACTTGAAAAAAAATTTAAAATTATTAACAAAATTAATAAAAAAATAAAAATTAAAAAAAAAATTAAAAAAAAAATTAAGAAAAAAATTTTAAAAACATAAATAAAACTTTTTTTAAAGAAATTGTTAAAAAATTAAAACAAAATTAAAATTTTTTTTTAAATATTAATAAAAATTTTAAAAATTAAAGAAAAAATTTATAAGAAAATTAAAAAAAAAATTTAAAATGAAAAAAATTAAAAAATGTAGAAAAAATTTAAAAACATAAATAAAATTTTTTTAAAAGAAATTGTTTAAAAATTAAAACAAAATTAAAATTTTTTTTTTAAATTTTAAAAAAAAATTTTAAAAAAATGAAAAGATTAAAAAAATATAGAAATTTTAAAAAAAAAAATTATATAAAAAATAAAAAAAATGTTAAAAAATTAAAACAATTTTTAAAAAAAAAAATTTTAAAAAATTTTAAAAAATTTTTAAAAAATAAAAAAATTATAAGAAAATTAAAATAAAAAAATTTAAATACAAAGAAAATTTAAATAAAAAAAATATACAAAAATTTAGAAGAAAAATAAAAAAAATAAGCAAATAAAAATTTTAAAAAATAAAAAAAATTTCAAAAAGTTTTTTAAAAAATTTAAAAGAATTCAAATACAAAAATTTAAAATACAAAAAAAAATTAAATAAAAAAAAATATACAAAAATTTAAAAGAAAAATAAAAAATAAACAAATAAAAATTAAAAAAAAAAATTTAAAAAGTTTTTTAAAAAATTTTAAAAAAATGAAAAAAATTTTAAGAAAATAAAAAAAATTTCAAAAATTTTGTTAAAAAATTAAAACAAATTTTTTAAAAAAAATTTTAAAAAATTTAAAAAAAAATTAAAAAAATTAAAAAAAAAATTTATAAGAAAATTAAAAAAAAATTTTAAAATTTGAAAAAATTAAAAAAAATTAAAATAAAAGAAAAATAAAAATTAAAAAAACATTTTTTGAAATAAAAAAATTATAATTTAAAAAAATAAAAAATTTAAATTTAAAAAAAATTAAAGTTAAGAAAATTAAAAAAAAAATAAAAATTAAAGTGGAGAAAAATTAAAATAAAATAAAATTTTTTTAAATTTAAAAAAAATATATAAAAAAATTAAAATAAAAAAAAATTTAAATACAAAAAAAAAATTTTTAATAAAAAAATATACAAAAAATTAAAAGAAAAATAAAAAATAAAAAAAATAAACAAATAAAAATTTAAAAAAAATAAACAAAATTTTTAAAAAATTTTTAAAAAATTTAAAAAATTTTTAAAAAATAAAAAAATTATAAGAAAATTTAAAAAAAAATTTAAATTAAAAAAATTAAAAAAAAATTTTAAAATTAAAAAAAATTTAAAAAGAAAAAAATTAAAAAATGTAGAAAAAATTTAAAAAACATAAATAATTTTTTTTTAAAAGAAATTGTTAAAAAATTAGAACAATATTTAAAAAAAAAATTTATAAAAAATAAAAAAAAAAATTTTTAATTTTGTTAAAAAATTAAAACGAATTAAAAAAAAATTAAAAAAAAAATTTTTTTTTAAATTTAAAAAAAATAAAAAAATTATAAGAAAATTAAAAAAATTTTAAAATTTTAAAAAATTATAAGAAAATTAAAAAAATTAAAAATTAAAAAAAAAATAAAAAAAAATTAAAAAAATTTTTTTTTAATAAATTAAAAAAAATAAACAAAATTTTTAAAAAAATTTAAAAAAAAATTTTAAAAATGAAAAATATTTAAAAAAAAATAAAAAAAAATTAAAAATTTTGTTAATAAATTAAAACAAAATTTTTAAAAAAATTTTAAAAAATGAAAAAAATTAAAAAAATAAAAAAATTAAAAAATATAGAAAAAAATTTAAAAAAAATAACAAAAAATTTAAAAAATTTTGTTAAAAAATTAAAACAAATTTTTAAAATTTTTAAAAATTTAAAAAAAATAAAAAAATTATAAGAAAATTAAAAAAAATTTAAAATTAAAAAAAAAGATAAAAAAATTTTAAAAGAATTTTGTTAAAAAATTAAAACAAATTTAAAAAAAAATTAAAAAATTAAAAAAAATGTTTAAAAAATTAAAAAAATTAAAAATTAAAAAAAAAATAAAAAAATTAAACAATTTTTTTTTTAAAAAATTAAAACAAATTTTTTTTAAAAAATTAAAACAAATTTTTTTTAAAAAATTTTTAAAAAAATTAAAAAAATTATAAGAAAATTAAAAAAAAATTTAAAATTAAAAAAAATAAAAAAAAATTGTTAAAAAATTAAAACAAATTTTTAAAAAAAAAATTTAAAAAATTAAAAAAAAATAAAAAAGTGTCACGTCCCGGGTGAGGTCTTTTGGGAACGATGACATTAGGAAAGGAGAAAGACAGGCGCGAATCTAAAATCCAGCACTCTGAGATTTTTGGGGGAAGACCAGGCGCGAATATTAAATCCGTCACACTGAGGGTTTGGTAGGAACTTAGGCGCGAATTTTGAATCCAGCACACTGAGGGTTTGGAAGGAGAGGAACGTCAGGCGCGAATCTTGAATCCAGCACACTGAGGGTTTGAAAGGAATTCAGGCGCGAATCTATAATCCAGCACACTGAGGGTTTGGAAGGAGAGGAACGTCAGGCGCGAATCTTGAATCCAGCACACTGAGGGTTTTGAAGGAGAGGAACGTCAGGCGCGAATCTTGAATCCAGCACACTGAGGATTTTGAAGGAGAGGAACGTCAGGCGCGAATCTTGAATCCAGCACACTGAGGATTTTGAAGGAATTCAGGCGCGAATCTATAATCCAGCACACTAATCGTTTTACAGGGAGGAACGCCAGGCGCGAATCTATAATCCAGCACAGTAGTCGACCAGGGAAGTTTAAAGGCTAGAGCGTATTTGGGGAACACCCGTTAGCACTTTGTTTTGGTTTACGTAATATCAGATTTACCGTTGCATAGGCACAAAAAGTTTCCTCGTAATATTTCTTGAGAAATTCGTCTATACGTGCAGCTATGCAAGGAATGTTAGTAAACACTGTCACTGTTCTCTAGTTCGCGATCCGCGATCAGCTGTTTCGCCGACTCGTTGGTTTGTATCTTAGTACGTTCGTAACTAATGGTTGAACACAAATAACTTGAAGCAAGATTTTAAACAAAGCGATTTATTAACTTCGTTAATCGGTTATTATAATCGTGCGAGGGGGCTTTTAGCATTGGCACAATATTTGTAATATGGTTATAACATTTAATATATATATATGGACATGAGATACAATATAAGTCGTTTAATAATGATCGTTAATAATAATAATATGATAAGATTGCGATAAGCAGTTATAATAGAATAGTAAGATTGCGATAAGCAGTTATAAACAAAATAATAGAATAGTAAGATTGCGATAAGCAGTTATAAACGAAATAATTGAATAGTAAGATTGCGATAAGCAGTTATAAACAAAATAATAGAATAGTATGGTATGGTGGTGATATGCACAATAATATTAAGTAATATAAATGGCTTACGGTGATCGTCGAACACTGAGTTTAATATTAACACTTTTAAGATATACTTTTCAAGAAAGCCTTCTACCGAAGAGGTTTCTGTCGAAGAAAGAGAGCTCGGCCTGTCAGGACCTCATATTTATGTACTTTCACAGGAGTATTGTGGGGTACGCGCGGTAAAGACCTTGACACATTTCGGTTTAAGACGCAGTAGGACTTCCGGGGTTTTTACAAACGGTACGTCTATTAATAGACGTATTTATGTCACGTACGCCAAATATACGTCGCAATTAGGTTTCTGGGGTTTTTATGACTGCGAAAAGAGATACTCAACTCATCGAATGGATTTCGGGTGTTTTACGGGAAAGGGGTTATTAGAGTGGCTTGGACTTCATGAGTCGTAAAGAGGGGGTTGAGACTTGGTCTCGATTTAAGAGGGATTTGTAATGAGGGACTTGTTTGAATTTGTTTTTGGAGGGAATGATTCGTGCCTTGTAAGACGAATAGGCGAAGAGGGTTTTGAAACGATCATCTCGTGATGGGGACCGCTAAGGTACATCAGCGAGGTGGAGGTTTGTATTGATCATCCTGTGTTGTTGACCGCTAAGGTGCAACATCAAGGTGATCGGTGATTGAGGAGATGGGGTAGGAGTTGAGTTTGATAGACTTTAGTGGAGTGATTTTGAGGTTTACTAGTGGAATTAGGAATAGGAAACGCGCGAAAAATCGTGGGACGTTACAAAAGTTATAAGGCAATTAAAAAAAATTTAAAATTAAAATAAAAATAAAAAATTTTTTTTTTAATTTTTTAGAAATAAAAAAATTATAAGAAAATTAAAATAAAAAAATTTAAATACAAAAAAAAATTTAAATAAAAAAATATACAAAAATTTAAAAGAAAAATGAAAAAATAAACAAATAAAAATTTAAAAAAAATTTAAAAAGTTTTTAAAAAATTAAAAAAAAATGAAAAAAATTTAAAAAAAATAAAAAATTTTTTTTAAAAATTTTGTTAAAAAATTAAAAACAATTTTTTTAACAAAAAATTTAAAAAATTTAAAAAAAATTTAAAAAAATTTAAAAAAAAATTTTAAAAATTTAAAAAAAAAAATTTATAAGAAAATTAAAAAAAAATTTTAAAAATTTAAAAAAAATAAAAAAATTATAAGAAAATAAAAAAAAAATTTTTAAAATTTGAAAAAATTAAAAAAAATTAAAATAAAAGAAAAATAAAAATTAAAAAAACATTTTTTGAAATAAAAAAATTATAATTTAAAAAAAAATAAAAAAATTTAAATTTAAAAAAAATTAAAGTTAAGAAATTTAAAAAAAAAAAAATTAAAGTGGAGAAAAATTAAAAAAAAATTAAATTTCTTTTAAATTTAAAAAAAATATGTAAAGAAATTAAAATAAAAAAATTTTAAAATACAAAAAAAAAATTTTAATATACAAGAAAAATAAAAATAAAAAAATAAACAAATAAAATTTAAAAAAACAAATTTTAAAAAAAAATTAAAAA
>NW_027486185.1:0-25520 GCF_050908995.1 Andrena cerasifolii
GTTTTTCAATATCACTTTTTCAATATCGGTTTTTCAATATCGGGACTAATATCGGTTTCAATATCAGTTTTTCAATATCGGTTTTTCAATATCAGTTTTTCAATATCAGTGTTTCAATATTTGTTTTTCAATATCGGTTTTTCAATATCGGTTCTAATATCGGTTTCAATATCGGTTTTGCAATATAAGATTTTCAGTGTCGGTTTTTCAATATCGGTTTTTCAATATTAGTTTTTCGATATCAGTTTTTCAATATCGGTTTTTCAATATCGGGACTAATATCGGTTTCAATATCAGTTTTTCAATATCGGTTTTTCAATATCAGTTTTTCAATATCAGTGTTTCAATATTTGTTTTTCAATATCGGTTTTTCAATATCGGTTCTAATATCGGTTTCAATATCGGTTTTGCAATATAAGTTTTTCAGTATCGGTTTTTCAATATCGGTTTTTCAATATTAGTTTTTCGATATCAGTTTTTCAATATCGGTTTTTCAATATCGGTTCTAATATCGGTTTCAATATCGGTTTTTCAATATCGGTTTTTCAATATCGGTTTTTCAATATAAGTTTTTCAATATCGGTTTTCAATATCGGTTTTTCAATATCGGGTTTTCAATATCAGTTTTTCAATATCAGGTTTTCAATATTTGTTCTCCAATATCGGTTTTTGAATATCGGTTCTAATATCGGATTCAATATCGGTTTTTCAATATCGGTTTTTCAATATCAGTTTTTCAATATCAGTTTTTCGATATCAGTTTTTCAATATTTGTTTTTCAATATCGGTTTTTCAATATCGGTTTTTCAATATCGGTTCTAATATCGGTTTCAATATCAGTTTTTCAATATCGGTTTTTCAATATCAGTTTTTCGATATCAGTTTTTCAATATTTGTTTTTCAATATCGGTTTTTCAATATCGGTTCTAATATCGGTTTCAATATCGGTTTTTCAATATCGGTTTTTCAATATCGGTTTTTCAATATCGGTTTTTCAATATCAGTTTTTCGATATAAGTTTTTCAATATCGGTTTTTCAATATTTGTTTTTCAATATCGGTTTTTCAATATCAGTTTTTCAATATCAGTTTTTCAATATCGGTTTTTCAATATCAGTTTTTCGATATCAGTTTTTCAATATTTGTTTTTCAATATCGGTTCTAATATCGGTTTCAATATCGGTTTTGCAATATAAGTTTTTCAATATCGGTTTTTCAATATCGGTTCTAATATCGGTTTCAATATCAGTTTTCGAATATCGGTTTTTCAATATCGGTTTTTCAATATCGGTTCTAATATCGGTTTCAATATCAGTTTTTCAATATCAGTTTTTCGATATCAGTTTTTCAATATTTGTTTTTCAATATCAGTTTTTCAATATTTGTTTTTCAATATCGGTTTTTCAATATCGGTTCTAATATCGGTTTCAATATCAGTTTTTCAATATCGGTTTTTCAATATCAGTTTTTCGATATCAGTTTTTCAATATTTGTTTTTCAATATCGGTTCTAATATCGGTTTCAATATCAGTTTTTCAATATCGGTTTTTCAATATCACTTTTTCAATATCGGTTTTTCAATATCGGTTCTAATATCGGTTTCAATATCAGTTTTTCAATATCGGTTTTTCAATATCAGTTTTTCGATATCAGTTTTTCAATATTTGTTTTTCAATATCGGTTTTTCAATATCGGTTCTAATATCGGATTCAATATCGGTTTTTCAATATCGGTTTTTCAATATCAGTTTTTCGATATCAGTTTTTCAATATTTGTTCTCCAATATCGGTTTTTGAATATCGGTTCTAATATCGGTTTTTGAATATCGGTTCTAATATCGGTTTCAATATCGGTTTTGCAATATAAGTTTTTCAATATCGGTTTCAATATCAGTTTTTCAATATCGGTTTTTCAATATCGGTTTTTCAATATCGGTTCTAATATCGGTTTCAATATCAGTTTTTCAATATCGGTTTTTCAATATCAGTTTTTCGATATCAGTTTTTCAATATTTGTTTTTCAATATCGGTTTTTCAATATCGGTTCTAATATCGGTTTCAATATCGGTTTTTCAATATCGGTTTTTCAATATCGGTTTTTCAATATCAGTTTCTCGATATAAGTTTTTCAATATCGGTTTTTCAATATTTGTTTTTCAATATCGGTTTTTCAATATCAGTTTTTCAATATCAGTTTTTCGATATCAGTTTTTCAATATTAATTCTCCAATATCGGTTTTTGAATATCGGTTCTAATATCGGATTCAATATCGGTTTTTCAATATCGGTTTTTCAATATCGGTTCTAATATCGGTTTCAATATCAGTTTTTCAATATCGGTTTTTCAATATCAGTTTTTCGATATCAGTTTTTCAATATTTGTTTTTCAATATCGGTTTTTCAATATCGGTTTTTCAATATCAGTTTTTCGATATCAGTTTTTCAATATTTGTTCTCCAATATCGGTTTTTGAATATCGGTTCTAATATCGGTTTTTGAATATCGGTTCTAATATCGGTTTCAATATCGGTTTTGCAATATAAGTTTTTCAATATCGGTTTCAATATCGGTTTTTCAATATCGGTTTTTCAATATCAGTTTTTCGATATAAGTTTTTCAATATCGGTTTTTCAATATTTGTTTTTCAATATCGGTTTTTCAATATCAGTTTTTCGATATCAGTTTTTCAATATTTGTTTTTCAATATCGGTTCTAATATCGGTTTCAATATCGGTTTTTCAATATCGGTTTTTCAATATCGGTTCTAATATCGGTTTCAATATCAGTTTTTCAATATCAGTTTTTCGATATCAGTTTTTCAATATTTGTTTTTCAATATCAGTTTTTCAATATTTGTTTTTCAATATCGGTTTTTCAATATCGGTTCTAATATCGGTTTCAATATCAGTTTTTCAATATCGGTTTTTCAATATCAGTTTTTCGATATCAGTTTTTCAATATTTGTTTTTCAATATCGGTTCTAATATCGGTTTCAATATCAGTTTTTCAATATCGGTTTTTCAATATCACTTTTTCAATATCGGTTTTTCAATATCGGTTCTAATATCGGTTTCAATATCAGTTTTTCAATATCGGTTTTTCAATATCAGTTTTTCGATATCAGTTTTTCAATATTTGTTTTTCAATATCGGTTTTTCAATATCGGTTCTAATATCGGATTCAATATCGGTTTTTCAATATCGGTTTTTCAATATCAGTTTTTCGATATCAGTTTTTCAATATTTGTTCTCCAATATCGGTTTTTGAATATCGGTTCTAATATCGGTTTTTGAATATCGGTTCTAATATCGGTTTCAATATCGGTTTTGCAATATAAGTTTTTCAATATCGGTTTCAATATCAGTTTTTCAATATCGGTTTTTCAATATCGGTTTTTCAATATCGGTTCTAATATCGGTTTCAATATCAGTTTTTCAATATCGGTTTTTCAATATCAGTTTTTCGATATCAGTTTTTCAATATTTGTTTTTCAATATCGGTTTTTCAATATCGGTTCTAATATCGGTTTCAATATCGGTTTTTCAATATCGGTTTTTCAATATCGGTTTTTCAATATCGGTTTTTCAATATCAGTTTTTCGATATAAGTTTTTCAATATCGGTTTTTCAATATTTGTTTTTCAATATCGGTTTTTCAATATCGGTTCTAATATCGGTTTCAATATCGGTTTTGCAATATAAGTTTTTCAATATCGGTTTTTCAATATCGGTTTTTCAATATCGGTTTTTCAATATCAGTTTTTCGATATCAGTTTTTCAATATTTGCTCTACAATATCGGTTTTTCAATATCGGTTCTAATATCGGATTCAATATCGGTTTTTCAATATCGGTTTTTCAATATCAGTTTTTCGATATCAGTTTTTCAATATTTGTTCTCCAATATCGGTTTTTGAATATCGGTTCTAATATCGGTTTTTGAATATCGGTTCTAATATCGGTTTCAATATCGGTTTTGCAATATAAGTTTTTCAATATCGGTTTCAATATCAGTTTTTCAATATCGGTTTTTCAATATCGGTTTTTCAATATCGGTTCTAATATCGGTTTCAATATCAGTTTTTCAATATCGGTTTTTCAATATCAGTTTTTCGATATCAGTTTTCAATATTTGTTTTTCAATATCGGTGTTTCAATATCGGTTCTAATATCGGTTTCAATATCAGTTTTTCAATATCGGTTTTTCAATATCAGTTTTTCAATATTTGTTCTCCAATATCGGTTTTTGAATATCGGTTCTAATATCGGATTCAATATCGGTTTTTCAATATCGGTTTTTCAATATCAGTTTTTCGATATCAGTTTTCAATATTTGTTTTTCAATATCGGTGTTTCAATATCGGCTCTAATATCGGTTTCAATATCAGTTTTTCAATATCGGTTTTTCAATATCACTTTTTCAATATCGGTTTTTCAATATCGGGACTAATATCGGTTTCAATATCAGTTTTTCAATATCGGTTTTTCAATATCAGTTTTTCAATATCAGTGTTTCAATATTTGTTTTTCAATATCGGTTTTTCAATATCGGTTCTAATATCGGTTTCAATATCGGTTTTGCAATATAAGTTTTTCAGTATCGGTTTTTCAATATCGGTTTTTCAATATTAGTTTTTCGATATCAGTTTTTCAATATCGGTTTTTCAATATCGGGACTAATATCGGTTTCAATATCAGTTTTTCAATATCGGTTTTTCAATATCAGTTTTTCAATATCAGTGTTTCAATATTTGTTTTTCAATATCGGTTTTTCAATATCGGTTCTAATATCGGTTTCAATATCGGTTTTGCAATATAAGTTTTTCAGTATCGGTTTTTCAATATCGGTTTTTCAATATTAGTTTTTCGATATCAGTTTTTCAATATCGGTTTTTCAATATCGGTTCTAATATCGGTTTCAATATCGGTTTTTCAATATCGGTTTTTCAATATCGGTTTTTCAATATAAGTTTTTCAATATCGGTTTTCAATATCGGTTTTTCAATATCGGGTTTTCAATATCAGTTTTTCAATATCAGGTTTTCAATATTTGTTCTCCAATATCGGTTTTTGAATATCGGTTCTAATATCGGATTCAATATCGGTTTTTCAATATCGGTTTTTCAATATCAGTTTTTCAATATCAGTTTTTCGATATCAGTTTTTCAATATTTGTTTTTCAATATCGGTTTTTCAATATCGGTTTTTCAATATCGGTTCTAATATCGGTTTCAATATCAGTTTTTCAATATCGGTTTTTCAATATCAGTTTTTCGATATCAGTTTTTCAATATTTGTTTTTCAATATCGGTTTTTCAATATCGGTTCTAATATCGGTTTCAATATCGGTTTTTCAATATCGGTTTTTCAATATCGGTTTTTCAATATCGGTTTTTCAATATCAGTTTTTCGATATAAGTTTTTCAATATCGGTTTTTCAATATTTGTTTTTCAATATCGGTTTTTCAATATCAGTTTTTCAATATCAGTTTTTCAATATCGGTTTTTCAATATCAGTTTTTCGATATCAGTTTTTCAATATTTGTTTTTCAATATCGGTTCTAATATCGGTTTCAATATCGGTTTTGCAATATAAGTTTTTCAATATCGGTTTTTCAATATCGGTTCTAATATCGGTTTCAATATCAGTTTTCGAATATCGGTTTTTCAATATCGGTTTTTCAATATCGGTTCTAATATCGGTTTCAATATCAGTTTTTCAATATCAGTTTTTCGATATCAGTTTTTCAATATTTGTTTTTCAATATCAGTTTTTCAATATTTGTTTTTCAATATCGGTTTTTCAATATCGGTTCTAATATCGGTTTCAATATCAGTTTTTCAATATCGGTTTTTCAATATCAGTTTTTCGATATCAGTTTTTCAATATTTGTTTTTCAATATCGGTTCTAATATCGGTTTCAATATCAGTTTTTCAATATCGGTTTTTCAATATCACTTTTTCAATATCGGTTTTTCAATATCGGTTCTAATATCGGTTTCAATATCAGTTTTTCAATATCGGTTTTTCAATATCAGTTTTTCGATATCAGTTTTTCAATATTTGTTTTTCAATATCGGTTTTTCAATATCGGTTCTAATATCGGATTCAATATCGGTTTTTCAATATCGGTTTTTCAATATCAGTTTTTCGATATCAGTTTTTCAATATTTGTTCTCCAATATCGGTTTTTGAATATCGGTTCTAATATCGGTTTTTGAATATCGGTTCTAATATCGGTTTCAATATCGGTTTTGCAATATAAGTTTTTCAATATCGGTTTCAATATCAGTTTTTCAATATCGGTTTTTCAATATCGGTTTTTCAATATCGGTTCTAATATCGGTTTCAATATCAGTTTTTCAATATCGGTTTTTCAATATCAGTTTTTCGATATCAGTTTTTCAATATTTGTTTTTCAATATCGGTTTTTCAATATCGGTTCTAATATCGGTTTCAATATCGGTTTTTCAATATCGGTTTTTCAATATCGGTTTTTCAATATCGGTTTTTCAATATCAGTTTTTCGATATAAGTTTTTCAATATCGGTTTTTCAATATTTGTTTTTCAATATCGGTTTTTCAATATCAGTTTTTCAATATCAGTTTTTCGATATCAGTTTTTCAATATTAATTCTCCAATATCGGTTTTTGAATATCGGTTCTAATATCGGATTCAATATCGGTTTTTCAATATCGGTTTTTCAATATCGGTTCTAATATCGGTTTCAATATCAGTTTTTCAATATCGGTTTTTCAATATCAGTTTTTCGATATCAGTTTTTCAATATTTGTTTTTCAATATCGGTTTTTCAATATCGGTTTTTCAATATCAGTTTTTCGATATCAGTTTTTCAATATTTGTTCTCCAATATCGGTTTTTGAATATCGGTTCTAATATCGGTTTTTGAATATCGGTTCTAATATCGGTTTTTGAATATCGGTTCTAATATCGGTTTCAATATCGGTTTTGCAATATAAGTTTTTCAATATCGGTTTCAATATCGGTTTTTCAATATCGGTTTTTCAATATCAGTTTTTCGATATAAGTTTTTCAATATCGGTTTTTCAATATTTGTTTTTCAATATCGGTTTTTCAATATCAGTTTTTCGATATCAGTTTTTCAATATTTGTTTTTCAATATCGGTTCTAATATCGGTTTCAATATCGGTTTTGCAATATAAGTTTTTCAATATCGGTTTTTCAATATCGGTTCTAATATCGGTTTCAATATCAGTTTTCGAATATCGGTTTTTCAATATCGGTTTTTCAATATCGGTTCTAATATCGGTTTCAATATCAGTTTTTCAATATCAGTTTTTCGATATCAGTTTTTCAATATTTGTTTTTCAATATCAGTTTTTCAATATTTGTTTTTCAATATCGGTTTTTCAATATCGGTTCTAATATCGGTTTCAATATCAGTTTTTCAATATCGGTTTTTCAATATCAGTTTTTCGATATCAGTTTTTCAATATTTGTTTTTCAATATCGGTTCTAATATCGGTTTCAATATCGGTTTTTCAATATCAGTTTTTCGATATCAGTTTTTCAATATTTGTTTTTCAATATCGGTTCTAATATCGGTTTCAATATCAGTTTTTCAATATCGGTTTTTCAATATCACTTTTTCAATATCGGTTTTTCAATATCGGTTCTAATATCGGTTTCAATATCAGTTTTTCAATATCGGTTTTTCAATATCAGTTTTTCGATATCAGTTTTTCAATATTTGTTTTTCAATATCGGTTCTAATATCGGTTTCAATATCAGTTTTTCAATATCGGTTTTTCAATATCACTTTTTCAATATCGGTTTTTCAATATCGGTTCTAATATCGGATTCAATATCGGTTTTTGAATATCGGTTCTAATATCGGTTTCAATATCGGTTTTGCAATATAAGTTTTTCAATATCGGTTTCAATATCAGTTTTTCAATATCGGTTTTTCAATATCGGTTTTTCAATATCGGTTCTAATATCGGTTTCAATATCAGTTTTTCAATATCGGTTTTTCAATATCAGTTTTTCGATATCAGTTTTTCAATATTTGTTTTTCAATATCGGTTTTTCAATATCGGTTCTAATATCGGTTTCAATATCGGTTTTTCAATATCGGTTTTTCAATATCGGTTTTTCAATATCGGTTTTTCAATATCAGTTTTTCGATATAAGTTTTTCAATATCGGTTTTTCAATATTTGTTTTTCAATATCGGTTTTTCAATATCAGTTTTTCAATATCAGTTTTTCGATATCAGTTTTTCAAAATTTGTTCTCCAATATCGGTTTTTGAATATCGGTTCTAATATCGGATTCAATATCGGTTTTTCAATATCGGTTCTAATATCGGTTTCAATATCGGTTTTGCAATATAAGTTTTTCAATATCGGTTTTTCAATATCGGTTTTTCAATATCGGTTTTTCAATATCAGTTTTTCAATATCAGTTTTTCAATATTTGTTCTCCAATATCGGTTTTTGAATATCGGTTCTAATATCGGATTCAATATCGGTTTTTCAATATCAGTTTTTCGATATCAGTTTTTCAATATTTGTTTTTCAATATCGGTTTTTCAATATTTGTTTTTCAATATCGGTTTTTCAATATCGGTTCTAATATCGGTTTCAATATCAGTTTTTCAATATCGGTTTTTCAATATCAGTTTTTCGATATCAGTTTTTCAATATTTGTTTTTCAATATCGGTTTATCAATATCGGTTCTAATATCGGTTTCAATATCGGTTTTTCAATATCGGTTTTTCAATATCGGTTTTTCAATATCAGTTTTTCGATATAAGTTTTTCAATATCGGTTTTTCAATATTTGTTTTTCAATATCGGTTTTTCAATATCAGTTTTTCAATATTTGTTCTCCAATATCGGTTTTTGAATATCGGTTCTAATATCGGATTCAATATCGGTTTTTCAATATCGGTTTTTCAATATCAGTTTTTCGATATCAGTTTTTCAATATTTGTTCTCCAATATCGGTTTTTGAATATCGGTTCTAATATCGGATTCAATATCGGTTTTTCAATATCGGTTTTTCAATATCGGTTCTAATATCGGTTTCAATATCAGTTTTTCAATATCGGTTTTTCAATATTTGTTTTTCAATATCAGTTTTTCAATATTTGTTTTTCAATATCGGTTTTTCAATATCGGTTCTAATATCGGTTTCAATATCAGTTTTTCAATATCGGTTTTTCAATATCAGTTTTTCGATATCAGTTTTTCAATATTTGTTTTTCAATATCGGTTCTAATATCGGTTTCAATATCAGTTTTTCAATATCGGTTTTTCAATATCACTTTTTCAATATCGGTTTTTCAATATCGGTTCTAATATCGGTTTCAATATCAGTTTTTCAATATCGGTTTTTCAATATCAGTTTTTCGATATCAGTTTTTCAATATTTGTTTTTCAATATCGGTTTTTCAATATCGGTTCTAATATCGGATTCAATATCGGTTTTTCAATATCGGTTTTTCAATATCAGTTTTTCGATATCAGTTTTTCAATATTTGTTCTCCAATATCGGTTTTTGAATATCGGTTCTAATATCAGTTTTTGAATATCGGTTCTAATATCGGTTTCAATATCGGTTTTGCAATATAAGTTTTTCAATATCGGTTTCAATATCAGTTTTTCAATATCGGTTTTTCAATATCGGTTTTTCAATATCGGTTCTAATATCGGTTTCAATATCAGTTTTTCAATATCGGTTTTTCAATATTTGTTTTTCAATATCGGTTTTTCAATATCAGTTTTTCAATATCAGTTTTTCGATATCAGTTTTTCAATATTAATTCTCCAATATCGGTTTTTGAATATCGGTTCTAATATCGGATTCAATATCGGTTTTTCAATATCGGTTTTTCAATATCGGTTCTAATATCGGTTTCAATATCAGTTTTTCAATATCGGTTTTTCAATATCAGTTTTTCGATATCAGTTTTTCAATATTTGTTTTTCAATATCGGTTTTTCAATATCGGTTTTTCAATATCAGTTTTTCGATATCAGTTTTTCAATATTTGTTCTCCAATATCGGTTTTTGAATATCGGTTCTAATATCGGTTTTTGAATATCGGTTCTAATATCGGTTTCAATATCGGTTTTGCAATATAAGTTTTTCAATATCGGTTTCAATATCGGTTTTTCAATATCGGTTTTTCAATATCAGTTTTTCGATATAAGTTTTTCAATATCGGTTTTTCAATATTTGTTTTTCAATATCGGTTTTTCAATATCAGTTTTTCGATATCAGTTTTTCAATATTTGTTTTTCAATATCGGTTCTAATATCGGTTTCAATATCGGTTTTGCAATATAAGTTTTTCAATATCGGTTTTTCAATATCGGTTCTAATATCGGTTTCAATATCAGTTTTCGAATATCGGTTTTTCAATATCGGTTTTTCAATATCGGTTCTAATATCGGTTTCAATATCAGTTTTTCAATATCAGTTTTTCGATATCAGTTTTTCAATATTTGTTTTTCAATATCAGTTTTTCAATATTTGTTTTTCAATATCGGTTTTTCAATATCGGTTCTAATATCGGTTTCAATATCAGTTTTTCAATATCGGTTTTTCAATATCAGTTTTTCGATATCAGTTTTTCAATATTTGTTTTTCAATATCGGTTCTAATATCGGTTTCAATATCGGTTTTTCAATATCAGTTTTTCGATATCAGTTTTTCAATATTTGTTTTTCAATATCGGTTCTAATATCGGTTTCAATATCAGTTTTTCAATATCGGTTTTTCAATATCACTTTTTCAATATCGGTTTTTCAATATCGGTTCTAATATCGGTTTCAATATCAGTTTTTCAATATCGGTTTTTCAATATCAGTTTTTCGATATCAGTTTTTCAATATTTGTTTTTCAATATCGGTTCTAATATCGGTTTCAATATCAGTTTTTCAATATCGGTTTTTCAATATCACTTTTTCAATATCGGTTTTTCAATATCGGTTCTAATATCGGATTCAATATCGGTTTTTGAATATCGGTTCTAATATCGGTTTCAATATCGGTTTTGCAATATAAGTTTTTCAATATCGGTTTCAATATCAGTTTTTCAATATCGGTTTTTCAATATCGGTTTTTCAATATCGGTTCTAATATCGGTTTCAATATCAGTTTTTCAATATCGGTTTTTCAATATCAGTTTTTCGATATCAGTTTTTCAATATTTGTTTTTCAATATCGGTTTTTCAATATCGGTTCTAATATCGGTTTCAATATCGGTTTTTCAATATCGGTTTTTCAATATCGGTTTTTCAATATCGGTTTTTCAATATCAGTTTTTCGATATAAGTTTTTCAATATCGGTTTTTCAATATTTGTTTTTCAATATCGGTTTTTCAATATCAGTTTTTCAATATCAGTTTTTCGATATCAGTTTTTCAATATTTGTTCTCCAATATCGGTTTTTGAATATCGGTTCTAATATCGGATTCAATATCGGTTTTTCAATATCGGTTTTTCAATATCAGTTTTTCGATATCAGTTTTTCAATATTTGTTCTCCAATATCGGTTTTTGAATATCGGTTCTAATATCGGATTCAATATCGGTTTTTCAATATCGGTTTTTCAATATCGGTTCTAATATCGGTTTCAATATCAGTTTTTCAATATCGGTTTTTCAATATTTGTTTTTCAATATCAGTTTTTCAATATTTGTTTTTCAATATCGGTTTTTCAATATCGGTTCTAATATCGGTTTCAATATCAGTTTTTCAATATCGGTTTTTCAATATCAGTTTTTCGATATCAGTTTTTCAATATTTGTTTTTCAATATCGGTTCTAATATCGGTTTCAATATCAGTTTTTCAATATCGGTTTTTCAATATCACTTTTTCAATATCGGTTTTTCAATATCGGTTCTAATATCGGTTTCAATATCAGTTTTTCAATATCGGTTTTTCAATATCAGTTTTTCGATATCAGTTTTTCAATATTTGTTTTTCAATATCGGTTTTTCAATATCGGTTCTAATATCGGATTCAATATCGGTTTTTCAATATCGGTTTTTCAATATCAGTTTTTCGATATCAGTTTTTCAATATTTGTTCTCCAATATCGGTTTTTGAATATCGGTTCTAATATCGGTTTTTGAATATCGGTTCTAATATCGGTTTCAATATCGGTTTTGCAATATAAGTTTTTCAATATCGGTTTCAATATCAGTTTTTCAATATCGGTTTTTCAATATCGGTTTTTCAATATCGGTTCTAATATCGGTTTCAATATCAGTTTTTCAATATCGGTTTTTCAATATCAGTTTTTCGATATCGGTTTCAATATCAGTTTTTCGATATCAGTTTTTCAATATTTGTTTTTCAATATCGGTTCTAATATCGGTTTCAATATCGGTTTTTCAATATCAGTTTTTCGATATCAGTTTTTCAATATTTGTTTTTCAATATCGGTTCTAATATCGGTTTCAATATCAGTTTTTCAATATCGGTTTTTCAATATCACTTTTTCAATATCGGTTTTTCAATATCGGTTCTAATATCGGTTTCAATATCAGTTTTTCAATATCGGTTTTTCAATATCAGTTTTTCGATATCAGTTTTTCAATATTTGTTTTTCAATATCGGTTCTAATATCGGTTTCAATATCAGTTTTTCAATATCGGTTTTTCAATATCACTTTTTCAATATCGGTTTTTCAATATCGGTTCTAATATCGGATTCAATATCGGTTTTTGAATATCGGTTCTAATATCGGTTTCAATATCGGTTTTGCAATATAAGTTTTTCAATATCGGTTTCAATATCAGTTTTTCAATATCGGTTTTTCAATATCGGTTTTTCAATATCGGTTCTAATATCGGTTTCAATATCAGTTTTTCAATATCGGTTTTTCAATATCAGTTTTTCGATATCAGTTTTTCAATATTTGTTTTTCAATATCGGTTTTTCAATATCGGTTCTAATATCGGTTTCAATATCGGTTTTTCAATATCGGTTTTTCAATATCGGTTTTTCAATATCGGTTTTTCAATATCAGTTTTTCGATATAAGTTTTTCAATATCGGTTTTTCAATATTTGTTTTTCAATATCGGTTTTTCAATATCAGTTTTTCAATATCAGTTTTTCGATATCAGTTTTTCAAAATTTGTTCTCCAATATCGGTTTTTGAATATCGGTTCTAATATCGGATTCAATATCGGTTTTTCAATATCGGTTCTAATATCGGTTTCAATATCGGTTTTGCAATATAAGTTTTTCAATATCGGTTTTTCAATATCGGTTTTTCAATATCGGTTTTTCAATATCAGTTTTTCAATATCAGTTTTTCAATATTTGTTCTCCAATATCGGTTTTTGAATATCGGTTCTAATATCGGATTCAATATCGGTTTTTCAATATCAGTTTTTCGATATCAGTTTTTCAATATTTGTTTTTCAATATCGGTTTTTCAATATTTGTTTTTCAATATCGGTTTTTCAATATCGGTTCTAATATCGGTTTCAATATCAGTTTTTCAATATCGGTTTTTCAATATCAGTTTTTCGATATCAGTTTTTCAATATTTGTTTTTCAATATCGGTTTATCAATATCGGTTCTAATATCGGTTTCAATATCGGTTTTTCAATATCGGTTTTTCAATATCGGTTTTTCAATATCAGTTTTTCGATATAAGTTTTTCAATATCGGTTTTTCAATATCGGTTCTAATATCGGATTCAATATCGGTTTTTGAATATCGGTTCTAATATCGGTTTCAATATCGGTTTTGCAATATAAGTTTTTCAATATCGGTTTCAATATCAGTTTTTCAATATCGGTTTTTCAATATCGGTTTTTCAATATCGGTTCTAATATCGGTTTCAATATCAGTTTTTCAATATCGGTTTTTCAATATCAGTTTTTCGATATCAGTTTTTCAATATTTGTTTTTCAATATCGGTTTTTCAATATCGGTTCTAATATCGGTTTCAATATCGGTTTTTCAATATCGGTTTTTCAATATCGGTTTTTCAATATCGGTTTTTCAATATCAGTTTTTCGATATAAGTTTTTCAATATCGGTTTTTCAATATTTGTTTTTCAATATCGGTTTTTCAATATCAGTTTTTCAATATCAGTTTTTCGATATCAGTTTTTCAAAATTTGTTCTCCAATATCGGTTTTTGAATATCGGTTCTAATATCGGATTCAATATCGGTTTTTCAATATCGGTTCTAATATCGGTTTCAATATCGGTTTTGCAATATAAGTTTTTCAATATCGGTTTTTCAATATCGGTTTTTCAATATCGGTTTTTCAATATCAGTTTTTCAATATCAGTTTTTCAATATTTGTTCTCCAATATCGGTTTTTGAATATCGGTTCTAATATCGGATTCAATATCGGTTTTTCAATATCAGTTTTTCGATATCAGTTTTTCAATATTTGTTTTTCAATATCGGTTTTTCAATATTTGTTTTTCAATATCGGTTTTTCAATATCGGTTCTAATATCGGTTTCAATATCAGTTTTTCAATATCGGTTTTTCAATATCAGTTTTTCGATATCAGTTTTTCAATATTTGTTTTTCAATATCGGTTTATCAATATCGGTTCTAATATCGGTTTCAATATCGGTTTTTCAATATCGGTTTTTCAATATCGGTTTTTCAATATCAGTTTTTCGATATAAGTTTTTCAATATCGGTTTTTCAATATTTGTTTTTCAATATCGGTTTTTCAATATCAGTTTTTCAATATTTGTTCTCCAATATCGGTTTTTGAATATCGGTTCTAATATCGGATTCAATATCGGTTTTTCAATATCGGTTTTTCAATATCAGTTTTTCGATATCAGTTTTTCAATATTTGTTCTCCAATATCGGTTTTTGAATATCGGTTCTAATATCGGATTCAATATCGGTTTTTCAATATCGGTTTTTCAATATCGGTTCTAATATCGGTTTCAATATCAGTTTTTCAATATCGGTTTTTCAATATTTGTTTTTCAATATCAGTTTTTCAATATTTGTTTTTCAATATCGGTTTTTCAATATCGGTTCTAATATCGGTTTCAATATCAGTTTTTCAATATCGGTTTTTCAATATCAGTTTTTCGATATCAGTTTTTCAATATTTGTTTTTCAATATCGGTTCTAATATCGGTTTCAATATCAGTTTTTCAATATCGGTTTTTCAATATCACTTTTTCAATATCGGTTTTTCAATATCGGTTCTAATATCGGTTTCAATATCAGTTTTTCAATATCGGTTTTTCAATATCAGTTTTTCGATATCAGTTTTTCAATATTTGTTTTTCAATATCGGTTTTTCAATATCGGTTCTAATATCGGATTCAATATCGGTTTTTCAATATCGGTTTTTCAATATCAGTTTTTCGATATCAGTTTTTCAATATTTGTTCTCCAATATCGGTTTTTGAATATCGGTTCTAATATCGGTTTTTGAATATCGGTTCTAATATCGGTTTCAATATCGGTTTTGCAATATAAGTTTTTCAATATCGGTTTCAATATCAGTTTTTCAATATCGGTTTTTCAATATCGGTTTTTCAATATCGGTTCTAATATCGGTTTCAATATCAGTTTTTCAATATCGGTTTTTCAATATTTGTTTTTCAATATCGGTTTTTCAATATCAGTTTTTCAATATCAGTTTTTCGATATCAGTTTTTCAATATTAATTCTCCAATATCGGTTTTTGAATATCGGTTCTAATATCGGATTCAATATCGGTTTTTCAATATCGGTTTTTCAATATCGGTTCTAATATCGGTTTCAATATCAGTTTTTCAATATCGGTTTTTCAATATCAGTTTTTCGATATCAGTTTTTCAATATTTGTTTTTCAATATCGGTTTTTCAATATCGGTTTTTCAATATCAGTTTTTCGATATCAGTTTTTCAATATTTGTTCTCCAATATCGGTTTTTGAATATCGGTTCTAATATCGGTTTTTGAATATCGGTTCTAATATCGGTTTCAATATCGGTTTTGCAATATAAGTTTTTCAATATCGGTTTCAATATCGGTTTTTCAATATCGGTTTTTCAATATCAGTTTTTCGATATAAGTTTTTCAATATCGGTTTTTCAATATTTGTTTTTCAATATCGGTTTTTCAATATCAGTTTTTCGATATCAGTTTTTCAATATTTGTTTTTCAATATCGGTTCTAATATCGGTTTCAATATCGGTTTTGCAATATAAGTTTTTCAATATCGGTTTTTCAATATCGGTTCTAATATCGGTTTCAATATCAGTTTTCGAATATCGGTTTTTCAATATCGGTTTTTCAATATCGGTTCTAATATCGGTTTCAATATCAGTTTTTCAATATCAGTTTTTCGATATCAGTTTTTCAATATTTGTTTTTCAATATCAGTTTTTCAATATTTGTTTTTCAATATCGGTTTTTCAATATCGGTTCTAATATCGGTTTCAATATCAGTTTTTCAATATCGGTTTTTCAATATCAGTTTTTCGATATCAGTTTTTCAATATTTGTTTTTCAATATCGGTTCTAATATCGGTTTCAATATCGGTTTTTCAATATCAGTTTTTCGATATCAGTTTTTCAATATTTGTTTTTCAATATCGGTTCTAATATCGGTTTCAATATCAGTTTTTCAATATCGGTTTTTCAATATCACTTTTTCAATATCGGTTTTTCAATATCGGTTCTAATATCGGTTTCAATATCAGTTTTTCAATATCGGTTTTTCAATATCAGTTTTTCGATATCAGTTTTTCAATATTTGTTTTTCAATATCGGTTCTAATATCGGTTTCAATATCAGTTTTTCAATATCGGTTTTTCAATATCACTTTTTCAATATCGGTTTTTCAATATCGGTTCTAATATCGGATTCAATATCGGTTTTTGAATATCGGTTCTAATATCGGTTTCAATATCGGTTTTGCAATATAAGTTTTTCAATATCGGTTTCAATATCAGTTTTTCAATATCGGTTTTTCAATATCGGTTTTTCAATATCGGTTCTAATATCGGTTTCAATATCAGTTTTTCAATATCGGTTTTTCAATATCAGTTTTTCGATATCAGTTTTTCAATATTTGTTTTTCAATATCGGTTTTTCAATATCGGTTCTAATATCGGTTTCAATATCGGTTTTTCAATATCGGTTTTTCAATATCGGTTTTTCAATATCGGTTTTTCAATATCAGTTTTTCGATATAAGTTTTTCAATATCGGTTTTTCAATATTTGTTTTTCAATATCGGTTTTTCAATATCAGTTTTTCAATATCAGTTTTTCGATATCAGTTTTTCAATATTTGTTCTCCAATATCGGTTTTTGAATATCGGTTCTAATATCGGATTCAATATCGGTTTTTCAATATCGGTTTTTCAATATCAGTTTTTCGATATCAGTTTTTCAATATTTGTTCTCCAATATCGGTTTTTGAATATCGGTTCTAATATCGGATTCAATATCGGTTTTTCAATATCGGTTTTTCAATATCGGTTCTAATATCGGTTTCAATATCAGTTTTTCAATATCGGTTTTTCAATATTTGTTTTTCAATATCAGTTTTTCGATATCAGTTTTTCAATATTTGTTCTCCAATATCGGTTTTTGAATATCGGTTCTAATATCGGTTTTTGAATATCGGTTCTAATATCGGTTTCAATATCGGTTTTGCAATATAAGTTTTTCAATATCGGTTTCAATATCGGTTTTTCAATATCGGTTTTTCAATATCAGTTTTTCGATATAAGTTTTTCAATATCGGTTTTTCAATATTTGTTTTTCAATATCGGTTTTTCAATATCAGTTTTTCGATATCAGTTTTTCAATATTTGTTTTTCAATATCGGTTCTAATATCGGTTTCAATATCGGTTTTGCAATATAAGTTTTTCAATATCGGTTTTTCAATATCGGTTCTAATATCGGTTTCAATATCAGTTTTCGAATATCGGTTTTTCAATATCGGTTTTTCAATATCGGTTCTAATATCGGTTTCAATATCAGTTTTTCAATATCAGTTTTTCGATATCAGTTTTTCAATATTTGTTTTTCAATATCAGTTTTTCAATATTTGTTTTTCAATATCGGTTTTTCAATATCGGTTCTAATATCGGTTTCAATATCAGTTTTTCAATATCGGTTTTTCAATATCAGTTTTTCGATATCAGTTTTTCAATATTTGTTTTTCAATATCGGTTCTAATATCGGTTTCAATATCGGTTTTTCAATATCAGTTTTTCGATATCAGTTTTTCAATATTTGTTTTTCAATATCGGTTCTAATATCGGTTTCAATATCAGTTTTTCAATATCGGTTTTTCAATATCACTTTTTCAATATCGGTTTTTCAATATCGGTTCTAATATCGGTTTCAATATCAGTTTTTCAATATCGGTTTTTCAATATCAGTTTTTCGATATCAGTTTTTCAATATTTGTTTTTCAATATCGGTTCTAATATCGGTTTCAATATCAGTTTTTCAATATCGGTTTTTCAATATCACTTTTTCAATATCGGTTTTTCAATATCGGTTCTAATATCGGATTCAATATCGGTTTTTGAATATCGGTTCTAATATCGGTTTCAATATCGGTTTTGCAATATAAGTTTTTCAATATCGGTTTCAATATCAGTTTTTCAATATCGGTTTTTCAATATCGGTTTTTCAATATCGGTTCTAATATCGGTTTCAATATCAGTTTTTCAATATCGGTTTTTCAATATCAGTTTTTCGATATCAGTTTTTCAATATTTGTTTTTCAATATCGGTTTTTCAATATCGGTTCTAATATCGGTTTCAATATCGGTTTTTCAATATCGGTTTTTCAATATCGGTTTTTCAATATCGGTTTTTCAATATCAGTTTTTCGATATAAGTTTTTCAATATCGGTTTTTCAATATTTGTTTTTCAATATCGGTTTTTCAATATCAGTTTTTCAATATCAGTTTTTCGATATCAGTTTTTCAATATTTGTTCTCCAATATCGGTTTTTGAATATCGGTTCTAATATCGGATTCAATATCGGTTTTTCAATATCGGTTTTTCAATATCAGTTTTTCGATATCAGTTTTTCAATATTTGTTCTCCAATATCGGTTTTTGAATATCGGTTCTAATATCGGATTCAATATCGGTTTTTCAATATCGGTTTTTCAATATCGGTTCTAATATCGGTTTCAATATCAGTTTTTCAATATCGGTTTTTCAATATTTGTTTTTCAATATCAGTTTTTCAATATTTGTTTTTCAATATCGGTTTTTCAATATCGGTTCTAATATCGGTTTCAATATCAGTTTTTCAATATCGGTTTTTCAATATCAGTTTTTCGATATCAGTTTTTCAATATTTGTTTTTCAATATCGGTTCTAATATCGGTTTCAATATCAGTTTTTCAATATCGGTTTTTCAATATCACTTTTTCAATATCGGTTTTTCAATATCGGTTCTAATATCGGTTTCAATATCAGTTTTTCAATATCGGTTTTTCAATATCAGTTTTTCGATATCAGTTTTTCAATATTTGTTTTTCAATATCGGTTTTTCAATATCGGTTCTAATATCGGATTCAATATCGGTTTTTCAATATCGGTTTTTCAATATCAGTTTTTCGATATCAGTTTTTCAATATTTGTTCTCCAATATCGGTTTTTGAATATCGGTTCTAATATCGGTTTTTGAATATCGGTTCTAATATCGGTTTCAATATCGGTTTTGCAATATAAGTTTTTCAATATCGGTTTCAATATCAGTTTTTCAATATCGGTTTTTCAATATCGGTTTTTCAATATCGGTTCTAATATCGGTTTCAATATCAGTTTTTCAATATCGGTTTTTCAATATCAGTTTTTCGATATCAGTTTTTCAATATTTGTTTTTCAATATCGGTTTTTCAATATCGGTTCTAATATCGGTTTCAATATCGGTTTTTCAATATCGGTTTTTCAATATCGGTTTTTCAATATCGGTTTTTCAATATCAGTTTTTCGATATAAGTTTTTCAATATCGGTTTTTCAATATTTGTTTTTCAATATCGGTTTTTCAATATCAGTTTTTCAATATCAGTTTTTCGATATCAGTTTTTCAATATTAATTCTCCAATATCGGTTTTTGAATATCGGTTCTAATATCGGATTCAATATCGGTTTTTCAATATCGGTTTTTCAATATCGGTTCTAATATCGGTTTCAATATCAGTTTTTCAATATCGGTTTTTCAATATCAGTTTTTCGACATCAGTTTTTCAATATTTGTTTTTCAATATCGGTTTTTCAATATCGGTTTTTCAATATCAGTTTTTCGATATCAGTTTTTCAATATTTGTTCTCCAATATCGGTTTTTGAATATCGGTTCTAATATCGGTTTTTGAATATCGGTTCTAATATCGGTTTCAATATCGGTTTTGCAATATAAGTTTTTCAATATCGGTTTCAATATCGGTTTTTCAATATCGGTTGTTCAATATCGGTTTTTCAATATCGGTTTTTCAATATTTGTTTTTCAATATCGGTTTTTCAATATCAGTTTTTCGATATCAGTTTTTCAATATTTGTTTTTCAATATCGGTTCTAATATCGGTTTCAATATCGGTTTTGCAATATAAGTTTTTCAATATCGGTTTTTCAATATCGGTTCTAATATCGGTTTCAATATCAGTTTTCGAATATCGGTTTTTCAATATCGGTTTTTCAATATCGGTTCTAATATCGGTTTCAATATCAGTTTTTCAATATCAGTTTTTCGATATCAGTTTTTCAATATTTGTTTTTCAATATCAGTTTTTCAATATTTGTTTTTCAATATCGGTTTTTCAATATCGGTTCTAATATCGGTTTCAATATCAGTTTTTCAATATCGGTTTTTCAATATCAGTTTTTCGATATCAGTTTTTCAATATTTGTTTTTCAATATCGGTTCTAATATCGGTTTCAATATCAGTTTTTCAATATCGGTTTTTCAATATCACTTTTTCAATATCGGTTTTTCAATATCGGTTCTAATATCGGTTTCAATATCAGTTTTTCAATATCGGTTTTTCAATATCAGTTTTTCGATATCAGTTTTTCAATATTTGTTTTTCAATATCGGTTCTAATATCGGATTCAATATCGGTTTTTCAATATCGGTTTTTCAATATCAGTTTTTCGATATCAGTTTTTCAATATTTGTTCTCCAATATCGGTTTTTGAATATCGGTTCTAATATCGGATTCAATATCGGTTTTTGAATATCGGTTCTAATATCGGTTTCAATATCGGTTTTGCAATATAAGTTTTTCAATATCGGTTTCAATATCAGTTTTTCAATATCGGTTTTTCAATATCGGTTTTTCAATATCGGTTCTAATATCGGTTTCAATATCAGTTTTTCAATATCGGTTTTTCAATATCAGTTTTTCGATATCAGTTTTTCAATATTTGTTTTTCAATATCGGTTTTTCAATATCGGTTCTAATATCGGTTTCAATATCGGTTTTTCAATATCGGTTTTTCAATATCGGTTTTTCAATATCGGTTTTTCAATATCAGTTTTTCAATATCAGTTTTTCGATATCAGTTTTTCAATATTTGTTTTTCAATATCGGTTCTAATATCGGTTTCAATATCGGTTTTGCAATATAAGTTTTTCAATATCGGTTTTTCAATATCGGTTCTAATATCGGTTTCAATATCAGTTTTCGAATATCGGTTTTTCAATATCGGTTTTTCAATATCGGTTCTAATATCGGTTTCAATATCAGTTTTTCAATATCAGTTTTTCGATATCAGTTTTTCAATATTTGTTTTTCAATATCAGTTTTTCAATATTTGTTTTTCAATATCGGTTTTTCAATATCGGTTCTAATATCGGTTTCAATATCAGTTTTTCAATATCGGTTTTTCAATATCAGTTTTTCGATATCAGTTTTTCAATATTTGTTTTTCAATATCGGTTCTAATATCGGTTTCAATATCGGTTTTTCATTATCAGTTTTTCGATATCAGTTTTTCAATATTTGTTTTTCAATATCGGTTCTAATATCGGTTTCAATATCAGTTTTTCAATATCGGTTTTTCAATATCACTTTTTCAATATCGGTTTTTCAATATCGGTTCTAATATCGGTTTCAATATCAGTTTTTCAATATCGGTTTTTCAATATCAGTTTTTCGATATCAGTTTTTCAATATTTGTTTTTCAATATCGGTTCTAATATCGGTTTCAATATCAGTTTTTCAATATCGGTTTTTCAATATCACTTTTTCAATATCGGTTTTTCAATATCGGTTCTAATATCGGATTCAATATCGGTTTTTGAATATCGGTTCTAATATCGGTTTCAATATCGGTTTTGCAATATAAGTTTTTCAATATCGGTTTCAATATCAGTTTTTCAATATCGGTTTTTCAATATCGGTATTTCAATATCGGTTCTAATATCGGTTTCAATATCAGTTTTTCAATATCGGTTTTTCAATATCAGTTTTTCGATATCAGTTTTTCAATATTTGTTTTTCAATATCGGTTTTTCAATATCGGTTCTAATATCGGTTTCAATATCGGTTTTTCAATATCGGTTTTTCAATATCGGTTTTTCAATATCGGTTTTTCAATATCAGTTTTTCGATATAAGTTTTTCAATATCGGTTTTTCAATATTTGTTTTTCAATATCGGTTTTTCAATATCAGTTTTTCAATATCAGTTTTTCGATATCAGTTTTTCAATATTTGTTCTCCAATATCGGTTTTTGAATATCGGTTCTAATATCGGATTCAATATCGGTTTTTCAATATCGGTTCTAATATCGGTTTCAATATCGGTTTTGCAATATAAGTTTTTCAATATCGGTTTTTCAATATCGGTTTTTCAATATCGGTTTTTCAATATCAGTTTTTCAATATCAGTTTTTCAATATTTGTTCTCCAATATCGGTTTTTGAATATCGGTTCTAATATCGGTTTCAATATCGGTTTTTCAATATCGGTTTTTCAATATCGGTTTTTCAATATCAGTTTTTCGATATAAGTTTTTCAATATCGGTTTTTCAATATTTGTTTTTCAATATCGGTTTTTCAATATCAGTTTTTCAATATTTGTTCTCCAATATCGGTTTTTGAATATCGGTTCTAATATCGGATTCAATATCGGTTTTTCAATATCGGTTTTTCAATATCAGTTTTTCGATATCAGTTTTTCAATATTTGTTCTCCAATATCGGTTTTTGAATATCGGTTCTAATATCGGATTCAATATCGGTTTTTCAATATCGGTTTTTCAATATCGGTTCTAATATCGGTTTCAATATCAGTTTTTCAATATCGGTTTTTCAATATTTGTTTTTCAATATCAGTTTTTCAATATTTGTTTTTCAATATCGGTTTTTCAATATCGGTTCTAATATCGGTTTCAATATCAGTTTTTCAATATCGGTTTTTCAATATCAGTTTTTCGATATCAGTTTTTCAATATTTGTTTTTCAATATCGGTTCTAATATCGGTTTCAATATCAGTTTTTCAATATCGGTTTTTCAATATCACTTTTTCAATATTTGTTCTCCAATATCGGTTTTTGAATATCGGTTCTAATATCGGTTTTTGAATATCGGTTCTAATATCGGTTTCAATATCGGTTTTGCAATATAAGTTTTTCAATATCGGTTTCAATATCAGTTTTTCAATATCGGTTTTTCAATATCGGTTTTTCAATATCGGTTCTAATATCGGTTTCAATATCAGTTTTTCAATATCGGTTTTTCAATATCAGTTTTTCGATATCAGTTTTTCAATATTTGTTTTTCAATATCGGTTTTTCAATATCGGTTCTAATATCGGTTTCAATATCGGTTTTTCAATATCGGTTTTTCAATATCGGTTTTTCAATATCGGTTTTTCAATATCAGTTTTTCGATATAAGTTTTTCAATATCGGTTTTTCAATATTTGTTTTTCAATATCGGTTTTTCAATATCAGTTTTTCAATATCAGTTTTTCGATATCAGTTTTTCAATATTAATTCTCCAATATCGGTTTTTGAATATCGGTTCTAATATCGGATTCAATATCGGTTTATCAATATCGGTTTTTTCAATTCAGTTTTTCGATATCAGTTTTTCAATATTTGTTCTCCAATATCGGTTTTGAATATCGGTTCTAATATCGGATTCAATATCGGTTTTTCAATATCGGTTTTTCAATATCGGTTCTAATATCGGTTTCAATATCAGTTTTTCAATATCGGTTTTCAATATTTGTTTTTCAATATCAGTTTTTCAATATTTGTTTTTCAATATCGGTTTTTCAATATCGGTTCTAATATCGGTTTCAATATCAGTTTTTCAATATCGGTTTTTCAATATCAGTTTTTCGATATCAGTTTTTCAATATTTGTTTTTCAATATCGGTTCTAATATCGGTTTCAATATCAGTTTTTCAATATCGGTTTTTCAATATCACTTTTCAATATCGGTTTTTCAATATCGGTTCTAATATCGGTTTCAATATCAGTTTTTCAATATCGGTTTTTCAATATCAGTTTTTCGATATCAGTTTTTCAATATTTGTTTTTCAATATCGGTTTTTCAATATCGGTTCTAATATCGGAATTCAATATCGGTTTTTCAATATCGGTTTTTCAATATCAGTTTTTCGATATCAGTTTTTCAATATTTGTTCTCAATATCGGTTTTTGAATATCGGTTCTAATATCGGTTTTTGAATATCGGTTCTAATATCGGTTTCAATATCGTTTTGCAATATAAGGTTTTTCAATATCGGTTTCAATATCGGTTTTTCAATATCGTTTTTCAAATATCGGTTTTCAATATCGGTTTTTCAATATCAGTTTTCGATATAAGTTTTTCAATATCGGTTTTTCATATTTTTTTTCAATATCGGTTTTCAATATCAGTTTTTCGATATCAGTTTTTCAATATTTGTTTTTCAATATCGGTTCTAATATCGGTTTCAATATCGGTTTTGCAATATAAGTTTTTCAATATCGGTTTTTCAATATCGGTTCTAATATCGGTTTCATTATCAGTTTTCGAATATCGGTTTTTCATATCGGTTTTTCAATATCGGTTCTAATATCGGTTTCAATATCAGTTTTCAATATCAGTTTTTCGATATCAGTTTTTCAATATTTGTTTTTCAATATCAGTTTTTCAATATTTGTTTTTCAATATCGTTTTTCAATATCGGTTCTAATATCGGTTTCAATATCAGTTTTCAATATCGGTTTTTCAATATCAGTTTTTCGATATCAGTTTTTCAATATTTGTTTTTCAATATCGGTTCTAATATCGGTTTCAATATCAGTTTTTCAATATCGGTTTTTCAATATCACTTTTTTCAATATCGGTTTTTCAATATCGGTTCTAATATCGGTTTCAATATCAGTTTTTCAATATCGGTTTTTTCAATATCAGTTTTTCGATATCAGTTTTTCAATATTTGTTTTTCATATCGGTTTTTCAATATCGGTTCTAATATCGGATTCAATATCGGTTTTTTCAATATCAGTTTTTTCGATATCAGTTTTTCAATATTTGTTCTCCAATATCGT
>NW_027486186.1:0-25518 GCF_050908995.1 Andrena cerasifolii
GTTTTACTCGTTTTACTCGTTTTACTCGTTTTACTCGTTTTACTCGTTTTACTAGTTTTACTCGTTTTACTCGTTTTACTCGTTTTACTCGTTTTACTCGTTTTACTAGTTTTACTCGTTTTACTCGTTTTACTCGTTTTACTCGTTTTACTATTTTTACTCGTTTTACTCGTTTTACTAGTTTTACTCGTTATACTCGTTTTACTAGTTTTACTCGTTTTACTCGGTTTACTCGATTTACTCGTTTTACTAGTTTTACTAGTTTTGCTCGTTTTACTCGTTTTACTCGTTTTACACGTTTTACTCGTTTTATTCGTTTTACTCGTTTTACTCGTTTTACTCGTTTTACTCGTTTTACTCGTTTTACTCGTTTTACTCGTTTTACTCGTTTTACACGTTTTACTCGTTTTACACGTTTTACTCGTTTTACTCGTTTTACTCGTTTTGCTCGTTTTACTCGTTTTACTCGTTTTACTCGTTTTACTAGTTTTGCTCGTTTTACTCGTTTTACTCGTTTTACTAGTTTTACTCGTTTTACTCGTTTTACTCGTTTTACTATTTTTACTCGTTTTACTCGTTTTACTAGTTTTACTCGTTATACTCGTTTTACTAGTTTTACTCGTTTTACTCGTTTTACTCGTTTTACTCGTTTTACTCGTTTTACTCGTTTTACTCGTTTTACTCGTTTTACTCGTTTTACTAGTTTTACTCGTTTTACTCGTTTTACTCGTTTTACTCGTTTTACTATTTTTACTCGTTTTACTCGTTTTACTAGTTTTACTCGTTATACTCGTTTTACTAGTTTTACTCGTTTTACTCGGTTTACTCGATTTACTCGTTTTACTAGTTTTACTAGTTTTGCTCGTTTTACTCGTTTTACTCGTTTTACACGTTTTACTCGTTTTATTCGTTTTACTCGTTTTACTCGTTTTACTCGTTTTACTCGTTTTACACGTTTTACTCGTTTTACACGTTTTACTCGTTTTACTCGTTTTACTCGTTTTGCTCGTTTTACTCGTTTTACTCGTTTTACTCGTTTTACTAGTTTTGCTCGTTTTACTCGTTTTACTCGTTTTACTAGTTTTACTCGTTTTACTCGTTTTACTCGTTTTACTATTTTTACTCGTTTTACTCGTTTTACTAGTTTTACTCGTTATACTCGTTTTACTAGTTTTACTCGTTTTACTCGTTTTACTCGTTTTACTCGTTTTACTCGTTTTACTCGTTTTACTAGTTTTACTCGTTTTACTCGTTTTACTCGTTTTACTCGTTTTACTATTTTTACTCGTTTTACTCGTTTTACTAGTTTTACTCGTTATACTCGTTTTACTAGTTTTACTCGTTTTACTCGGTTTACTCGATTTACTCGTTTTACTAGTTTTACTAGTTTTGCTCGTTTTACTCGTTTTACTCGTTTTACACGTTTTACTCGTTTTATTCGTTTTACTCGTTTTACTCGTTTTACTCGTTTTACTCGTTTTACTCGTTTTACTAGTTTTGCTCGTTTTACTCGTTTTACTCGTTTTACTAGTTTTACTCGTTTTACTCGTTTTACTCGTTTTACTATTTTTACTCGTTTTACTCGTTTTACTAGTTTTACTCGTTATACTCGTTTTACTAGTTTTACTCGTTTTACTCGTTTTACTCGTTTTACTCGTTTTACTCGTTTTACTCGTTTTACTCGTTTTACTAGTTTTACTAGTTTTACTCGTTTTACTCGTTTTACTCGTTTTACTCGTTTTACTATTTTTACTCGTTTTACTCGTTTTACTAGTTTTACTCGTTATACTCGTTTTACTAGTTTTACTCGTTTTACTCGGTTTACTCGATTTACTCGTTTTACTAGTTTTACTAGTTTTGCTCGTTTTACTCGTTTTACTCGTTTTACACGTTTTACTCGTTTTATTCGTTTTACTCGTTTTACTCGTTTTACTCGTTTTACTCGTTTTACTCGTTTTACTCGTTTTACTCGTTTTACACGTTTTACTCGTTTTACACGTTTTACTCGTTTTACTCGTTTTACTCGTTTTGCTCGTTTTACTCGTTTTACTCGTTTTACTCGTTTTACTAGTTTTGCTCGTTTTACTCGTTTTACTCGTTTTACTAGTTTTACTCGTTTTACTCGTTTTACTCGTTTTACTATTTTTACTCGTTTTACTCGTTTTACTAGTTTTACTCGTTATACTCGTTTTACTAGTTTTACTCGTTTTACTCGTTTTACTCGTTTTACTCGTTTTACTCGTTTTACTCGTTTTACTAGTTTTACTCGTTTTACTCGTTTTACTCGTTTTACTCGTTTTACTATTTTTACTCGTTTTACTAGTTTTACTCGTTATACTCGTTTTACAAGTTTTACTCGTTTTACTCGGTTTACTCGATTTACTCGTTTTACTAGTTTTACTAGTTTTGCTCGTTTTACTCGTTTTACTCGTTTTACACGTTTTACTCGTTTTATTCGTTTTACTCGTTTTACTAGTTTTACTCGTTTTACTCGTTTTACTCGTTTTACTCGTTTTACTCGTTTTACTCGTTTTACTCGTTTTACTAGTTTTACTCGTTTTACTCGTTTTACTCGTTTTACTCGTTTTACTCGTTTTACTATTTTTACTCGTTTTACTCGTTTTACTAGTTTTACTCGTTATACTCGTTTTACAAGTTTTACTCGTTTTACTCGGTTTACTCGATTTACTCGTTTTACTAGTTTTACTAGTTTTGCTCGTTTTACTCGTTTTACTCGTTTTACTCGTTTTACTCGTTTTACTCGTTTTACTCGTTTTACTAGTTTTACTCGTTTTACTCGTTTTACTCGTTTTACTCGTTTTACTATTTTTACTCGTTTTACTCGTTTTACTAGTTTTACTCGTTATACTCGTTTTACAAGTTTTACTCGTTTTACTCGGTTTACTCGATTTACTCGTTTTACTAGTTTTACTAGTTTTGCTCGTTTTACTCGTTTTACTCGTTTTACACGTTTTACTCGTTTTATTCGTTTTACTCGTTTTACTCGTTTTACTCGTTTTACTCGTTTTACACGTTTTACTCGTTTTACACGTTTTACTCGTTTTACTCGCTTTACTCGTTTTGCTCGTTTTACTCGTTTTACTCGTTTTACTCGTTTTACTAGTTTTGCTCGTTTTACTCGTTTTACTCGTTTTACTAGTTTTACTCGTTTTACTCGTTTTACTCGTTTTACTATTTTTACTCGTTTTACTCGTTTTACTAGTTTTACTCGTTATACTCGTTTTACTAGTTTTACTCGTTGTACTCGTTTTACTCGTTTTACTCGTTTTACTCGTTTTACTCGTTTTACTAGTTTTACTCGTTATACTCGTTTTACTCGTTTTACTCGTTTTACTAGTTTTACTCGTTTTACTCGTTTTACTCGTTTTACTCGTTTTACTATTTTTACTCGTTTTACTCGTTTTACTAGTTTTACTCGTTATACTCGTTTTACTAGTTTTACTCGTTTTACTCGGTTTACTCGATTTACTCGTTTTACTAGTTTTACTAGTTTTGCTCGTTTTACTCGTTTTACTCGTTTTACACGTTTTACTCGTTTTATTCGTTTTACTCGTTTTACTCGTTTTACTCGTTTTACTCGTTTTACTCGTTTTACTCGTTTTACTCGTTTTACTCGTTTTACACGTTTTACTCGTTTTACACGTTTTACTCGTTTTACTCGTTTTACTCGTTTTGCTCGTTTTACTCGTTTTACTCGTTTTACTCGTTTTACTAGTTTTGCTCGTTTTACTCGTTTTACTCGTTTTACTAGTTTTACTCGTTTTACTCGTTTTACTCGTTTTACTATTTTTACTCGTTTTACTCGTTTTACTAGTTTTACTCGTTATACTCGTTTTACTAGTTTTACTCGTTTTACTCGTTTTACTCGTTTTACTCGTTTTACTCGTTTTACTCGTTTTACTCGTTTTACTCGTTTTACTCGTTTTACTAGTTTTACTCGTTTTACTCGTTTTACTCGTTTTACTCGTTTTACTATTTTTACTCGTTTTACTCGTTTTACTAGTTTTACTCGTTATACTCGTTTTACTAGTTTTACTCGTTTTACTCGGTTTACTCGATTTACTCGTTTTACTAGTTTTACTAGTTTTGCTCGTTTTACTCGTTTTACTCGTTTTACACGTTTTACTCGTTTTATTCGTTTTACTCGTTTTACTCGTTTTACTCGTTTTACTCGTTTTACACGTTTTACTCGTTTTACACGTTTTACTCGTTTTACTCGTTTTACTCGTTTTGCTCGTTTTACTCGTTTTACTCGTTTTACTCGTTTTACTAGTTTTGCTCGTTTTACTCGTTTTACTCGTTTTACTAGTTTTACTCGTTTTACTCGTTTTACTCGTTTTACTATTTTTACTCGTTTTACTCGTTTTACTAGTTTTACTCGTTATACTCGTTTTACTAGTTTTACTCGTTTTACTCGTTTTACTCGTTTTACTCGTTTTACTCGTTTTACTCGTTTTACTAGTTTTACTCGTTTTACTCGTTTTACTCGTTTTACTCGTTTTACTATTTTTACTCGTTTTACTCGTTTTACTAGTTTTACTCGTTATACTCGTTTTACTAGTTTTACTCGTTTTACTCGGTTTACTCGATTTACTCGTTTTACTAGTTTTACTAGTTTTGCTCGTTTTACTCGTTTTACTCGTTTTACACGTTTTACTCGTTTTATTCGTTTTACTCGTTTTACTCGTTTTACTCGTTTTACTCGTTTTACTCGTTTTACTCGTTTTACTCGTTTTACTCGTTTTACTCGTTTTACTCGTTTTACTCGTTTTACTCGTTTTACTCGTTTTACACGTTTTACTATTTTTACTCGTTTTACTCGTTTTACTCGTTTCACTCGTTTCACTCGTTTTACTCGTTTTACTCGTTTTACTCGGTTTACTCGTTTTACTCGTTTTACAAGTTTTACTCGTTTTACTCGGTTTACTCGATTTACTCGTTTTACTAGTTTTACTAGTTTTGCTCGTTTTACTCGTTTTACTCGTTTTACACGTTTTACTCGTTTTATTCGTTTTACTCGTTTTACTAGTTTTACTCGTTTTACTCGTTTTACTCGTTTTACTCGTTTTACTCGTTTTACTCGTTTTACTCGTTTTACTAGTTTTACTCGTTTTACTCGTTTTACTCGTTTTACTCGTTTTACTCGTTTTACTATTTTTACTCGTTTTACTCGTTTTACTAGTTTTACTCGTTATACTCGTTTTACAAGTTTTACTCGTTTTACTCGGTTTACTCGATTTACTCGTTTTACTAGTTTTGCTCGTTTTACTCGTTTTACTCGTTTTACTAGTTTTACTCGTTTTACTCGTTTTACTCGTTTTACTATTTTTACTCGTTTTACTCGTTTTACTAGTTTTACTCGTTATACTCGTTTTACTAGTTTTACTCGTTGTACTCGTTTTACTCGTTTTACTCGTTTTACTCGTTTTACTCGTTTTACTAGTTTTACTCGTTATACTCGTTTTACTCGTTTTACTCGTTTTACTAGTTTTACTCGTTTTACTCGTTTTACTCGTTTTACTCGTTTTACTATTTTTACTCGTTTTACTCGTTTTACTAGTTTTACTCGTTATACTCGTTTTACTAGTTTTACTCGTTTTACTCGGTTTACTCGATTTACTCGTTTTACTAGTTTTACTAGTTTTGCTCGTTTTACTCGTTTTACTCGTTTTACACGTTTTACTCGTTTTATTCGTTTTACTCGTTTTACTCGTTTTACTCGTTTTACTCGTTTTACTCGTTTTACTCGTTTTACTCGTTTTACTCGTTTTACACGTTTTACTCGTTTTACACGTTTTACTCGTTTTACTCGTTTTACTCGTTTTGCTCGTTTTACTCGTTTTACTCGTTTTACTCGTTTTACTAGTTTTGCTCGTTTTACTCGTTTTACTCGTTTTACTAGTTTTACTCGTTTTACTCGTTTTACTCGTTTTACTATTTTTACTCGTTTTACTCGTTTTACTAGTTTTACTCGTTATACTCGTTTTACTAGTTTTACTCGTTTTACTCGTTTTACTCGTTTTACTCGTTTTACTCGTTTTACTCGTTTTACTCGTTTTACTCGTTTTACTCGTTTTACTAGTTTTACTCGTTTTACTCGTTTTACTCGTTTTACTCGTTTTACTATTTTTACTCGTTTTACTCGTTTTACTAGTTTTACTCGTTATACTCGTTTTACTAGTTTTACTCGTTTTACTCGGTTTACTCGATTTACTCGTTTTACTAGTTTTACTAGTTTTGCTCGTTTTACTCGTTTTACTCGTTTTACACGTTTTACTCGTTTTATTCGTTTTACTCGTTTTACTCGTTTTACTCGTTTTACTCGTTTTACACGTTTTACTCGTTTTACACGTTTTACTCGTTTTACTCGTTTTACTCGTTTTGCTCGTTTTACTCGTTTTACTCGTTTTACTCGTTTTACTAGTTTTGCTCGTTTTACTCGTTTTACTCGTTTTACTCGTTTTACTCGTTTTACTCGTTTTACTCGTTTTACTATTTTTACTCGTTTTACTCGTTTTACTAGTTTTACTCGTTATACTCGTTTTACTAGTTTTACTCGTTTTACTCGTTTTACTCGTTTTACTCGTTTTACTCGTTTTACTCGTTTTACTAGTTTTACTCGTTTTACTCGTTTTACTCGTTTTACTCGTTTTACTATTTTTACTCGTTTTACTCGTTTTACTAGTTTTACTCGTTATACTCGTTTTACTAGTTTTACTCGTTTTACTCGGTTTACTCGATTTACTCGTTTTACTAGTTTTACTAGTTTTGCTCGTTTTACTCGTTTTACTCGTTTTACACGTTTTACTCGTTTTATTCGTTTTACTCGTTTTACTCGTTTTACTCGTTTTACTCGTTTTACTCGTTTTACTCGTTTTACTCGTTTTACTCGTTTTACTCGTTTTACTCGTTTTACTCGTTTTACTCGTTTTACACGTTTTACTATTTTTACTCGTTTTACTCGTTTTACTCGTTTCACTCGTTTCACTCGTTTTACTCGTTTTACTCGTTTTACTCGGTTTACTCGTTTTACTCGTTTTACTCGTTTTACTCGTTTTACTCGTTTTACTAGTTTCACTCCTTTTACTCGTTTTACTAGTTTTACTCGTTTTACTCGTTTTACTCGTTTTACTATTTTTACTCGTTTTACTCGTTTTACTAGTTTTACTCGTTATACTCGTTTTACTAGTTTTACTCGTTTTACTCGGTTTACTCGATTTACTCGTTTTACTAGTTTTACTAGTTTTGCTCGTTTTGCTCGTTTTACTCGTTTTACACGTTTTACTCGTTTTACTCGTTTTACTCGTTTTACTAGTTTTGCTCGTTTTACTCGTTTTACTCGTTTTACTCGTTTTACTCGTTTTACTCGTTTTACTCGTTTTACTCGGTTTACTCGTTTTACTCGTTTTACTCGGTTTACTCGTTTTACTCGTTTTACTCGTTTTACTCGTTTTACTCGTTTTACTCGTTTTACTATTTTTACTCGTTTTACTCGTTTTACTAGTTTTACTCGTTATACTCGTTTTACTAGTTTTACTCGTTTTACTCGTTTTTCTCGTTTTACTCGTTTTACTCGTTTTACTCGTTTTACTAGTTTTACTCGTTTTACTCGTTTTACTCGTTTTACTCGTTTTACTCGTTTTACTCGTTTTACTCGTTTTACTCGTTTTACACGTTTTACTCGTTTTACACGTTTTACTCGTTTTACTCGTTTTACTCGTTTTGCTCGTTTTACTCGTTTTACTCGTTTTACTCGTTTTACTAGTTTTGCTCGTTTTACTCGTTTTACTCGTTTTACTAGTTTTACTCGTTTTACTCGTTTTACTCGTTTTACTATTTTTACTCGTTTTACTCGTTTTACTAGTTTTACTCGTTATACTCGTTTTACTAGTTTTACTCGTTTTACTCGTTTTACTCGTTTTACTCGTTTTACTCGTTTTACTCGTTTTACTCGTTTTACTAGTTTTACTCGTTTTACTCGTTTAACTCGTTTTACTCGTTTTACTATTTTTACTCGTTTTACTCGTTTTACTCGTTTTACTAGTTTTACTCGTTATACTCGTTTTACTAGTTTTACTCGTTTTACTCGGTTTACTCGATTTACTCGTTTTACTAGTTTTACTAGTTTTGCTCGTTTTACTCGTTTTACTCGTTTTACACGTTTTACTCGTTTTATTCGTTTTACTCGTTTTACTCGTTTTACTCGTTTTACTCGTTTTACTCGTTTTACTCGTTTTACTCGTTTTACTCGTTTTACACGTTTTACTCGTTTTACACGTTTTACTCGTTTTACTCGTTTTACTCGTTTTGCTCGTTTTACTCGTTTTACTCGTTTTACTCGTTTTACTAGTTTTGCTCGTTTTACTCGTTTTACTCGTTTTACTAGTTTTACTCGTTTTACTCGTTTTACTCGTTTTACTATTTTTACTCGTTTTACTCGTTTTACTAGTTTTACTCGTTATACTCGTTTTACTAGTTTTACTCGTTTTACTCGTTTTACTCGTTTTACTCGTTTTACTCGTTTTACTCGTTTTACTCGTTTTACTAGTTTTACTCGTTTTACTCGTTTTACTCGTTTTACTCGTTTTACTATTTTTACTCGTTTTACTCGTTTTACTAGTTTTACTCGTTATACTCGTTTTACAAGTTTTACTCGTTTTACTCGGTTTACTCGATTTACTCGTTTTACTAGTTTTACTAGTTTTGCTCGTTTTACTCGTTTTACTCGTTTTACACGTTTTACTCGTTTTATTCGTTTTACTCGTTTTACTCGTTTTACTCGTTTTACTCGTTTTACACGTTTTACTCGTTTTACACGTTTTACTCGTTTTACTCGTTTTACTCGTTTTGCTCGTTTTACTCGTTTTACTCGTTTTACTCGTTTTACTAGTTTTGCTCGTTTTACTCGTTTTACTCGTTTTACTAGTTTTACTCGTTTTACTCGTTTTACTCGTTTTACTATTTTTACTCGTTTTACTCGTTTTACTAGTTTTACTCGTTATACTCGTTTTACTAGTTTTACTCGTTGTACTCGTTTTACTCGTTTTACTCGTTTTACTCGTTTTACTAGTTTTACTCGTTTTACTCGTTTTACTCGTTTTACTCGTTTTACTAGTTTTACTCGTTTTACTCGGTTTACTCGATTTACTCGTTTTACTAGTTTTACTAGTTTTGCTCGTTTTACTCGTTTTACTCGTTTTACACGTTTTACACGTTTTATTCGTTTTACTCGTTTTACTCGTTTTACTCGTTTTACTCGTTTTACTCGTTTTACTCGTTTTACTCGTTTTACTCGTTTTACTCGTTTTACACGTTTTACTCGTTTTACACGTTTTACTCGTTTTACTCGTTTTACTCGTTTTGCTCGTTTTACTCGTTTTACTCGTTTTACTCGTTTTACTAGTTTTGCTCGTTTTACTCGTTTTACTCGTTTTACTCGTTTTACTAGTTTTACTCGTTTTACTCGTTTTACTCGTTTTACTATTTTTACTCGTTTTACTCGTTTTACTAGTTTTACTCGTTATACTCGTTTTACTAGTTTTACTCGTTTTACTCGTTTTACTCGTTTTACTCGTTTTACTCGTTTTACTAGTTTTACTCGTTTTACTCGTTTTACTCGTTTTACTCGTTTTACTATTTTTACTCGTTTTACTCGTTTTACTAGTTTTACTCGTTATACTCGTTTTACTAGTTTTACTCGTTTTACTCGGTTCACTCGATTTACTCGTTTTACTAGTTTTACTAGTTTTGCTCGTTTTACTCGTTTTACTCGTTTTACACGTTTTACTCGTTTTATTCGTTTTACTCGTTTTACTCGTTTTACTCGTTTTACTCGTTTTACTCGTTTTACTCGTTTTACTCGTTTTACACGTTTTACTCGTTTTACACGTTTTACTCGTTTTACTCGTTTTACTCGTATTGCTCGTTTTACTCGTTTTACTCGTTTTACTCGTTTTACTCGTTTTACTAGTTTTGCTCGTTTTACTCGTTTTACTCGTTTTACTCGTTTTACTCGATTTACTTGTTTTACTCGTTTTACTCGTTTTACTAGTTTTACTCGTTTTACTCGTTTTACTCGTTTTACTCGTTTTACTCGTTTTACTCGTTTAACTCGTTTTACTCGTTTTACTCGTTTTACTCGTTTTACCCGTTTTACTCGTTTTACTCGTTTTACTCGTTTTACTCGTTTTACTCGTTTTACTCGTTTTACTCGTTTTACTCGTTTTACTCGTTTTACTAGTTTTACTCGTTTTACTCGTTTTACTCGTTTTACTCGTTTTACTCGTTTTACTATTTTTACTCGTTTTACTCGTTTTACTAGTTTTACTCGTTATACTCGTTTTACTAGTTTTACTCGTTTTACTCGGTTTACTCGATTTACTCGTTTTACTAGTTTTACTAGTTTTGCTCGTTTTACTCGTTTTACTCGTTTTACACGTTTTACTCGTTTTACTCGTTTTACTCGTTTTACTAGTTTTGCTCGTTTTACTCGTTTTACTCGTTTTACTCGTTTTACTAGTTTTGCTCGTTTTACTCGTTTTACTCGTTTTACTCGTTTTACTCGTTTAACTCGTTTTACTCGTTTTACTCGTTTTATTCGTTTTATTCGTTTTATTCGTTTTACTCGTTTTACTCGTTTTACTCGTTTTACTCGTTTTACTCGTTTCACTCGTTTCACTCGTTTTACTCGTTTTACTCGTTTTACTCGTTTTACTCGTTTTACTCGTTTTACTCGTTTTACTCGTTTTACTCGTTTTACTCGTTTTACTAGTTTCACTCGTTTTACTCGTTTTACTAGTTTTACTCGTTTTACTCGTTTTACTCGTTTTACTATTTTTACTCGTTTTACTCGTTTTACTAGTTTTACTCGTTATACTCGTTTTACTAGTTTTACTCGTTTTACTCGGTTTACTCGATTTACTCGATTTACTCGTTTTACTAGTTTTACTAGTTTTGCTTGTTTTGCTCGTTTTACTCGTTTTACACGTTTTACTCGTTTTACTCGTTTTACTCGTTTTACTAGTTTTGCTCGTTTTACTCGTTTTACTCGTTTTACTAGTTTTGCTCGTTTTACTCGTTTTACTCGTTTTACTCGTTTAACTCGTTTTACTCGTTTTACTAGTTTTGCTCGTTTTACTCGTTTTACTCGTTTTACTCGTTTTACTCGTTTTACTCGTTTTACTCGTTTTACTCGGTTTACTCGTTTTACTCGTTTTACTCGGTTTACTCGTTTTACTCGTTTTACTCGTTTTACTCGTTTTACTCGTTTTACTCGTTTTACTCGTTTTACTCGTTTTACTCGTTTTACTCGTTTTACACGTTTTACTCGTTTTACACGTTTTACTCGTTTTACTCGTTTTACTCGTTTTGCTCGTTTTACTCGTTTTACTCGTTTTACTCGTTTTACTAGTTTTGCTCGTTTTACTCGTTTTACTCGTTTTACTAGTTTTACTCGTTTTACTCGTTTTACTCGTTTTACTATTTTTACTCGTTTTACTCGTTTTACTAGTTTTACTCGTTATACTCGTTTTACTAGTTTTCCTCGTTTTACTCGGTTTACTCGATTTACTCGTTTTACTAGTTTTACTAGTTTTGCTCGTTTTGCTCGTTTTACTCGTTTTACACGTTTTACTCGTTTTACTCGTTTTACTCGTTTTACTAGTTTTGCTCGTTTTACTCGTTTTACTCGTTTTACTCGTTTTACTAGTTTTGCTCGTTTTACTCGTTTTACTCGTTTTACTCGTTTAACTCGTTTTACTCGTTTTACTCGTTTTACTCGTTTTACCCGTTTTATTCGTTTTACTCGTTTTACTCGTTTTACTCGATTTACACGTTTTACTCGTTTTACTCGTTTTACTCGTTTTACTAGTTTTGCTCGTTTTACTCGTTTTACTCGTTTTACTCGTTTTACTCGTTTAACTCGTTTTACTCGTTTTACTCGTTTTACTCGTTTTACTCGTTTAACTAGTTTAACTCGTTTTACTCGTTTTACTCGGTTTACTCGTTTTACTCGTTTTACTCGTTTTACTCGTTTTACTCGTTTTACTCGTTTTACTCGTTTTACTCGTTTTACTCGTTTTACTCGTTTAACTCGTTTTACTCGTTTTACTCGTTTTACTCGTTTTACCCGTTTTACTCGTTTTACTCGTTTTACTCGTTTTACTCGTTTTACTCGTTTTACTCGTTTTACTCGTTTTACTCGTTTTACTCGTTTTACTAGTTTTACTCGTTTTACTCGTTTTACTCGTTTTACTCGTTTTACTCGTTTTACTATTTTTACTCGTTTTACTCGTTTTACTAGTTTTACTCGTTATACTCGTTTTACTAGTTTTACTCGTTTTACTCGTTTTACTCGTTTTACTCGTTTTGCTCGTTTTACTCGTTTTACTCGTTTTACTCGTTTTACTAGTTTTGCTCGTTTTACTCGTTTTACTCGTTTTACTAGTTTTACTCGTTTTACTCGTTTTACTCGTTTTACTATTTTTACTCGTTTTACTCGTTTTACTAGTTTTACTCGTTATACTCGTTTTACTAGTTTTACTCGTTTTACTCGGTTTACTCGATTTACTCGTTTTACTAGTTTTACTAGTTTTGCTCGTTTTGCTCGTTTTACTCGTTTTACACGTTTTACTCGTTTTACTCGTTTTACTCGTTTTACTAGTTTTGCTCGTTTTACTCGTTTTACACGTTTTACTCGTTTTACTAGTTTTGCTCGTTTTACTCGTTTTACTCGTTTTACTCGTTTAACTCGTTTTACTCGTTTTACTCGTTTTACTCGTTTTACCCGTTTTATTCGTTTTACTCGTTTTACTCGTTTTACTCGATTTACACGTTTTACTCGTTTTACTCGTTTTACTCGTTTTACTAGTTTTGCTCGTTTTACTCGTTTTACTCGTTTTACTCGTTTTACTAGTTTTACTCGTTTTACTCGTTTTACTCGTTTTACTCGTTTTACTCGTTTTACTCGTTTTACACGTTTTACTCGTTTTACACGTTTTACTCGTTTTACTCGTTTTACTCGTATTGCTCGTTTTACTCGTTTTACTCGTTTTACTCGTTTTACTCGTTTTACTAGTTTTGCTCGTTTTACTCGTTTTACTCGTTTTACTCGTTTTACTCGTTTTACTCGATTTACTTGTTTTACTCGTTTTACTCGTTTTACTAGTTTTACTCGTTTTACTCGTTTTACTCGTTTTACTCGTTTTACTCGTTTTACTCGTTTAACTCGTTTTACTCGTTTTACTCGTTTTACTCGTTTTACCCGTTTTACTCGTTTTACTCGTTTTACTCGTTTTACTCGTTTTACTCGTTTTACTCGTTTTACTCGTTTTACTCGTTTTACTCGTTTTACTCGTTTTACTCGTTTTACTATTTTTACTCGTTTTACTCGTTTTACTAGTTTTACTCGTTATACTCGTTTTACTAGTTTTACTCGTTTTACTCGTTTTACTCGTTTTACTCGTTTTACTCGTTTTACTCGTTTTACTCGTTTTACTAGTTTTACTCGTTTTACTCGTTTAACTCGTTTTACTCGTTTTACTATTTTTACTCGTTTTACTCGTTTTACTAGTTTTACTCGTTATACTCGTTTTACTAGTTTTACTCGTTTTACTCGGTTTACTCGATTTACTCGTTTTACTAGTTTTACTAGTTTTGCTCGTTTTACTCGTTTTACTCGTTTTACACGTTTTACTCGTTTTATTCGTTTTACTCGTTTTACTCGTTTTACTCGTTTTACTCGTTTTACTCGTTTTACTCGTTTTACTCGTTTTACTCGTTTTACACGTTTTACTCGTTTTACACGTTTTACTCGTTTTACTCGTTTTACTCGTTTTGCTCGTTTTACTCGTTTTACTCGTTTTACTCGTTTTACTAGTTTTGCTCGTTTTACTCGTTTTACTCGTTTTACTAGTTTTACTCGTTTTACTCGTTTTACTCGTTTTACTATTTTTACTCGTTTTACTCGTTTTACTAGTTTTACTCGTTATACTCGTTTTACTAGTTTTACTCGTTTTACTCGTTTTACTCGTTTTACTCGTTTTACTCGTTTTACTCGTTTTACTCGTTTTACTAGTTTTACTCGTTTTACTCGTTTTACTCGTTTTACTCGTTTTACTATTTTTACTCGTTTTACTCGTTTTACTAGTTTTACTCGTTATACTCGTTTTACAAGTTTTACTCGTTTTACTCGGTTTACTCGATTTACTCGTTTTACTAGTTTTACTAGTTTTGCTCGTTTTACTCGTTTTACTCGTTTTACACGTTTTACTCGTTTTATTCGTTTTACTCGTTTTACTCGTTTTACTCGTTTTACTCGTTTTACACGTTTTACTCGTTTTACACGTTTTACTCGTTTTACTCGTTTTACTCGTTTTGCTCGTTTTACTCGTTTTACTCGTTTTACTCGTTTTACTAGTTTTGCTCGTTTTACTCGTTTTACTCGTTTTACTAGTTTTACTCGTTTTACTCGTTTTACTCGTTTTACTATTTTTACTCGTTTTACTCGTTTTACTAGTTTTACTCGTTATACTCGTTTTACTAGTTTTACTCGTTGTACTCGTTTTACTCGTTTTACTCGTTTTACTCGTTTTACTCGTTTTACTAGTTTTACTCGTTTTACTCGTTTTACTCGTTTTACTCGTTTTACTAGTTTTACTCGTTTTACTCGGTTTACTCGATTTACTCGTTTTACTAGTTTTACTAGTTTTGCTCGTTTTACTCGTTTTACTCGTTTTACACGTTTTACACGTTTTATTCGTTTTACTCGTTTTACTCGTTTTACTCGTTTTACTCGTTTTACTCGTTTTACTCGTTTTACTCGTTTTACTCGTTTTACTCGTTTTACACGTTTTACTCGTTTTACACGTTTTACTCGTTTTACTCGTTTTACTCGTTTTGCTCGTTTTACTCGTTTTACTCGTTTTACTCGTTTTACTAGTTTTGCTCGTTTTACTCGTTTTACTCGTTTTACTCGTTTTACTAGTTTTACTCGTTTTACTCGTTTTACTCGTTTTACTATTTTTACTCGTTTTACTCGTTTTACTAGTTTTACTCGTTATACTCGTTTTACTAGTTTTACTCGTTTTACTCGTTTTACTCGTTTTACTCGTTTTACTCGTTTTACTAGTTTTACTCGTTTTACTCGTTTTACTCGTTTTACTCGTTTTACTATTTTTACTCGTTTTACTCGTTTTACTAGTTTTACTCGTTATACTCGTTTTACTAGTTTTACTCGTTTTACTCGGTTCACTCGATTTACTCGTTTTACTAGTTTTACTAGTTTTGCTCGTTTTACTCGTTTTACTCGTTTTACACGTTTTACTCGTTTTATTCGTTTTACTCGTTTTACTCGTTTTACTCGTTTTACTCGTTTTACTCGTTTTACTCGTTTTACTCGTTTTACACGTTTTACTCGTTTTACACGTTTTACTCGTTTTACTCGTTTTACTCGTATTGCTCGTTTTACTCGTTTTACTCGTTTTACTCGTTTTACTCGTTTTACTAGTTTTGCTCGTTTTACTCGTTTTACTCGTTTTACTCGTTTTACTCGATTTACTTGTTTTACTCGTTTTACTCGTTTTACTAGTTTTACTCGTTTTACTCGTTTTACTCGTTTTACTCGTTTTACTCGTTTTACTCGTTTAACTCGTTTTACTCGTTTTACTCGTTTTACTCGTTTTACCCGTTTTACTCGTTTTACTCGTTTTACTCGTTTTACTCGTTTTACTCGTTTTACTCGTTTTACTCGTTTTACTCGTTTTACTCGTTTTACTAGTTTTACTCGTTTTACTCGTTTTACTCGTTTTACTCGTTTTACTATTTTTACTCGTTTTACTCGTTTTACTAGTTTTACTCGTTATACTCGTTTTACTAGTTTTACTCGTTTTACTCGGTTTACTCGATTTACTCGTTTTACTAGTTTTACTAGTTTTGCTCGTTTTACTCGTTTTACTCGTTTTACACGTTTTACTCGTTTTACTCGTTTTACTCGTTTTACTAGTTTTGCTCGTTTTACTCGTTTTACTCGTTTTACTCGTTTTACTAGTTTTGCTCGTTTTACTCGTTTTACTCGTTTTACTCGTTTTACTCGTTTAACTCGTTTTACTCGTTTTACTCGTTTTATTCGTTTTATTCGTTTTATTCGTTTTACTCGTTTTACTCGTTTTACTCGTTTTACTCGTTTTACTCGTTTCACTCGTTTCACTCGTTTTACTCGTTTTACTCGTTTTACTCGTTTTACTCGTTTTACTCGTTTTACTCGTTTTACTCGTTTTACTCGTTTTACTCGTTTTACTAGTTTCACTCGTTTTACTCGTTTTACTAGTTTTACTCGTTTTACTCGTTTTACTCGTTTTACTATTTTTACTCGTTTTACTCGTTTTACTAGTTTTACTCGTTATACTCGTTTTACTAGTTTTACTCGTTTTACTCGGTTTACTCGATTTACTCGATTTACTCGTTTTACTAGTTTTACTAGTTTTGCTTGTTTTGCTCGTTTTACTCGTTTTACACGTTTTACTCGTTTTACTCGTTTTACTCGTTTTACTAGTTTTGCTCGTTTTACTCGTTTTACTCGTTTTACTAGTTTTGCTCGTTTTACTCGTTTTACTCGTTTTACTCGTTTAACTCGTTTTACTCGTTTTACTAGTTTTGCTCGTTTTACTCGTTTTACTCGTTTTACTCGTTTTACTCGTTTTACTCGTTTTACTCGTTTTACTCGGTTTACTCGTTTTACTCGTTTTACTCGGTTTACTCGTTTTACTCGTTTTACTCGTTTTACTCGTTTTACTCGTTTTACTCGTTTTACTCGTTTTACTCGTTTTACTCGTTTTACTCGTTTTACACGTTTTACTCGTTTTACTCGTTTTACTCGTTTTACTCGTTTTACTCGTTTTACTCGTTTTACTCGTTTTACTCGTTTTACTCGTTTTACTCGTTTTACTCGTTTTACTCGTTTTACTCGTTTTACTAGTTTTACTCGTTTTACTCGTTTTACTCGTTTTACTAGTTTTACTCGTTTTACTCGTTTTACTAGTTTTACTCGTTTTACTCGTTTTACTCGGTTTACTCGATTTACTCGTTTTACTAGTTTTACTAGTTTTGCTCGTTTTGCTCGTTTTACTCGTTTTACACGTTTTACTCGTTTTACTCGTTTTACTCGTTTTACTAGTTTTGCTCGTTTTACTCGTTTTACTCGTTTTACTCGTTTTACTAGTTTTGCTCGTTTTACTCGTTTTACTCGTTTTACTCGTTTAACTCGTTTTACTCGTTTTACTCGTTTTACTCGTTTTACCCGTTTTATTCGTTTTACTCGTTTTACTCGTTTTACTCGATTTACACGTTTTACTCGTTTTACTCGTTTTACTCGTTTTACTAGTTTTGCTCGTTTTACTCGTTTTACTCGTTTTACTCGTTTTACTCGTTTAACTCGTTTTACTCGTTTTACTCGTTTTACTCGTTTTACTCGTTTAACTAGTTTAACTCGTTTTACTCGTTTTACTCGGTTTACTCGTTTTACTCGTTTTACTCGTTTTACTCGTTTTACTCGTTTTACTCGTTTTACTCGTTTTACTCGTTTTACTCGTTTTACTCGTTTAACTCGTTTTACTCGTTTTACTCGTTTTACTCGTTTTACCCGTTTTACTCGTTTTACTCGTTTTACTCGTTTTACTCGTTTTACTCGTTTTACTCGTTTTACTCGTTTTACTCGTTTTACTCGTTTTACTCGTTTTACTAGTTTTACTCGTTTTACTCGTTTTACTCGTTTTACTCGTTTTACTCGTTTTACTATTTTTACTCGTTTTACTCGTTTTACTAGTTTTACTCGTTATACTCGTTTTACTAGTTTTACTCGTTTTACTCGTTTTACTCGTTTTACTCGTTTTGCTCGTTTTACTCGTTTTACTCGTTTTACTCGTTTTACTAGTTTTGCTCGTTTTACTCGTTTTACTCGTTTTACTAGTTTTACTCGTTTTACTCGTTTTACTCGTTTTACTATTTTTACTCGTTTTACTCGTTTTACTAGTTTTACTCGTTATACTCGTTTTACTAGTTTTACTCGTTTTACTCGGTTTACTCGATTTACTCGTTTTACTAGTTTTACTAGTTTTGCTCGTTTTGCTCGTTTTACTCGTTTTACACGTTTTACTCGTTTTACTCGTTTTACTCGTTTTACTAGTTTTGCTCGTTTTACTCGTTTTACACGTTTTACTCGTTTTACTAGTTTTGCTCGTTTTACTCGTTTTACTCGTTTTACTCGTTTAACTCGTTTTACTCGTTTTACTCGTTTTACTCGTTTTACCCGTTTTATTCGTTTTACTCGTTTTACTCGTTTTACTCGATTTACACGTTTTACTCGTTTTACTCGTTTTACTCGTTTTACTAGTTTTGCTCGTTTTACTCGTTTTACTCGTTTTACTCGTTTTACTAGTTTTACTCGTTTTACTCGTTTTACTCGTTTTACTCGTTTTACTCGTTTTACTCGTTTTACACGTTTTACTCGTTTTACACGTTTTACTCGTTTTACTCGTTTTACTCGTATTGCTCGTTTTACTCGTTTTACTCGTTTTACTCGTTTTACTCGTTTTACTAGTTTTGCTCGTTTTACTCGTTTTACTCGTTTTACTCGTTTTACTCGTTTTACTCGATTTACTTGTTTTACTCGTTTTACTCGTTTTACTAGTTTTACTCGTTTTACTCGTTTTACTCGTTTTACTCGTTTTACTCGTTTTACTCGTTTAACTCGTTTTACTCGTTTTACTCGTTTTACTCGTTTTACCCGTTTTACTCGTTTTACTCGTTTTACTCGTTTTACTCGTTTTACTCGTTTTACTCGTTTTACTCGTTTTACTCGTTTTACTCGTTTTACTAGTTTTACTCGTTTTACTCGTTTTACTCGTTTTACTCGTTTTACTCGTTTTACTATTTTTACTCGTTTTACTCGTTTTACTAGTTTTACTCGTTATACTCGTTTTACTAGTTTTACTCGTTTTACTCGGTTTACTCGATTTACTCGTTTTACTAGTTTTACTAGTTTTGCTCGTTTTACTCGTTTTACTCGTTTTACACGTTTTACTCGTTTTACTCGTTTTACTCGTTTTACTAGTTTTGCTCGTTTTACTCGTTTTACTCGTTTTACTCGTTTTACTAGTTTTGCTCGTTTTACTCGTTTTACTCGTTTTACTCGTTTTACTCGTTTAACTCGTTTTACTCGTTTTACTCGTTTTATTCGTTTTATTCGTTTTATTCGTTTTACTCGTTTTACTCGTTTTACTCGTTTTACTCGTTTTACTCGTTTCACTCGTTTCACTCGTTTTACTCGTTTTACTCGTTTTACTCGTTTTACTCGTTTTACTCGTTTTACTCGTTTTACTCGTTTTACTCGTTTTACTCGTTTTACTAGTTTCACTCGTTTTACTCGTTTTACTAGTTTTACTCGTTTTACTCGTTTTACTCGTTTTACTATTTTTACTCGTTTTACTCGTTTTACTAGTTTTACTCGTTATACTCGTTTTACTAGTTTTACTCGTTTTACTCGGTTTACTCGATTTACTCGATTTACTCGTTTTACTAGTTTTACTAGTTTTGCTTGTTTTGCTCGTTTTACTCGTTTTACACGTTTTACTCGTTTTACTCGTTTTACTCGTTTTACTAGTTTTGCTCGTTTTACTCGTTTTACTCGTTTTACTCGTTTTACTAGTTTTGCTCGTTTTACTCGTTTTACTCGTTTTACTCGTTTAACTCGTTTTACTCGTTTTACTAGTTTTGCTCGTTTTACTCGTTTTACTCGTTTTACTCGTTTTACTCGTTTTACTCGTTTTACTCGTTTTACTCGGTTTACTCGTTTTACTCGTTTTACTCGGTTTACTCGTTTTACTCGTTTTACTCGTTTTACTCGTTTTACTCGTTTTACTCGTTTTACTCGTTTTACTCGTTTTACTCGTTTTACTCGTTTTACACGTTTTACTCGTTTTACACGTTTTACTCGTTTTACTCGTTTTACTCGTTTTGCTCGTTTTACTCGTTTTACTCGTTTTACTCGTTTTACTAGTTTTGCTCGTTTTACTCGTTTTACTCGTTTTACTAGTTTTACTCGTTTTACTCGTTTTACTCGTTTTACTATTTTTACTCGTTTTACTCGTTTTACTAGTTTTACTCGTTATACTCGTTTTACTAGTTTTCCTCGTTTTACTCGGTTTACTCGATTTACTCGTTTTACTAGTTTTACTAGTTTTGCTCGTTTTGCTCGTTTTACTCGTTTTACACGTTTTACTCGTTTTACTCGTTTTACTCGTTTTACTAGTTTTGCTCGTTTTACTCGTTTTACTCGTTTTACTCGTTTTACTAGTTTTGCTCGTTTTACTCGTTTTACTCGTTTTACTCGTTTAACTCGTTTTACTCGTTTTACTCGTTTTACTCGTTTTACCCGTTTTATTCGTTTTACTCGTTTTACTCGTTTTACTCGATTTACACGTTTTACTCGTTTTACTCGTTTTACTCGTTTTACTAGTTTTGCTCGTTTTACTCGTTTTACTCGTTTTACTCGTTTTACTCGTTTAACTCGTTTTACTCGTTTTACTCGTTTTACTCGTTTTACTCGTTTAACTAGTTTAACTCGTTTTACTCGTTTTACTCGGTTTACTCGTTTTACTCGTTTTACTCGTTTTACTCGTTTTACTCGTTTTACTCGTTTTACTCGTTTTACTCGTTTTACTCGTTTTACTCGTTTTACTCGTTTAACTCGTTTTACTCGTTTTACTCGTTTTACTCGTTTTACCCGTTTTACTCGTTTTACTCGTTTTACTCGTTTTACTCGTTTTACTCGTTTTACTCGTTTTACTCGTTTTACTCGTTTTACTCGTTTTACTCGTTTTACTCGTTTTACTAGTTTTGCTCGTTTTACTCGTTTTACTCGTTTTACTCGTTTTACTAGTTTTGCTCGTTTTACTCGTTTTACTCGTTTTACTCGTTTAACTCGTTTTACTCGTTTTACTAGTTTTACTCGTTATACTCGTTTTACTAGTTTTACTCGTTTTACTCGTTTTACTCGTTTTACTCGTTTTGCTCGTTTTACTCGTTTTACTCGTTTTACTCGTTTTACTAGTTTTGCTCGTTTTACTCGTTTTACTCGTTTTACTAGTTTTACTCGTTTTACTCGTTTTACTCGTTTTACTATTTTTTTTTTACTCGTTTTACTCGTTTTACTAGTTTTACTCGTTATACTCGTTTTACTAGTTTTACTCGTTTTACTCGGTTTACTCGATTTACTCGTTTTACTAGTTTTACTAGTTTTGCTCGTTTTGCTCGTTTTACTCGTTTTACACGTTTTACTCGTTTTACTCGTTTTACTCGTTTTACTAGTTTTGCTCGTTTTACTCGTTTTACACGTTTTACTCGTTTTACTAGTTTTGCTCGTTTTACTCGTTTTACTCGTTTTACTCGTTTAACTCGTTTTACTCGTTTTACTCGTTTTACTCGTTTTACCCGTTTTATTCGTTTTACTCGTTTTACTCGTTTTACTCGATTTACACGTTTTACTCGTTTTACTCGTTTTACTCGTTTTACTAGTTTTGCTCGTTTTACTCGTTTTACTCGTTTTACTCGTTTTACTAGTTTTGCTCGTTTTACTCGTTTTACTCGTTTTACTCGTTTAACTCGTTTTACTCGTTTTACTCGTTTTACTCGTTTTACTCGTTTAACTAGTTTAACTCGTTTTACTCGTTTTACTCGGTTTACTCGTTTTACTCGTTTTACTCGTTTTACTCGTTTTACTCGTTTTACTCGTTTTACTCGTTTTACTCGTTTTACACGTTTTACTCGTTTTACTCGTTTTACTCGTTTTACTAGTTTTACTCGTTATACTCGTTTTACTAGTTTTACTCGTTGTACTCGTTTTACTCGTTTTACTCGTTTTACTCGTTTTACTCGTTTTACTAGTTTTACTCGTTTTACTCGTTTTACTAGTTTTACTCGTTATACTCGTTTTACTAGTTTTACTCGTTTTACTCGTTTTACTCGTTTTACTCGTTTTACTCGTTTTACTCGTTTTACTCGTTTTACTAGTTTTACTCGTTTTACTCGTTTTACTCGTTTTACTCGTTTTACTATTTTTACTCGTTTTACTCGTTTTACTAGTTTTACTCGTTATACTCGTTTTACAAGTTTTACTCGTTTTACTCGGTTTACTCGATTTACTCGTTTTACTAGTTTTACTAGTTTTGCTCGTTTTACTCGTTTTACTCGTTTTACACGTTTTACTCGTTTTATTCGTTTTACTCGTTTTACTCGTTTTACTCGTTTTACTCGTTTTACACGTTTTACTCGATTTACACGTTTTACTCGTTTTACTCGTTTTACTCGTTTTGCTCGTTTTACTCGTTTTACTCGTTTTACTCGTTTTACTAGTTTTGCTCGTTTTACTCGTTTTACTCGTTTTACTAGTTTTACTCGTTTTACTCGTTTTACTCGTTTTACTATTTTTACTCGTTTTACTCGTTTTACTAGTTTTACTCGTTATACTCGTTTTACTAGTTTTACTCGTTGTACTCGTTTTACTCGTTTTACTCGTTTTACTCGTTTTACTCGTTTTACTAGTTTTACTCGTTTTACTCGTTTTACTCGTTTTACTCGTTTTACTAGTTTTACTCGTTTTACTCGGTTTACTCGATTTACTCGTTTTACTAGTTTTACTAGTTTTGCTCGTTTTACTCGTTTTACTCGTTTTACACGTTTTACACGTTTTATTCGTTTTACTCGTTTTACTCGTTTTACTCGTTTTACTCGTTTTACTCGTTTTACTCGTTTTACTCGTTTTACTCGTTTTACACGTTTTACTCGTTTTACACGTTTTACTCGTTTTACTCGTTTTACTCGTTTTGCTCGTTTTACTCGTTTTACTCGTTTTACTCGTTTTACTAGTTTTGCTCGTTTTACTCGTTTTACTCGTTTTACTCGTTTTACTAGTTTTACTCGTTTTACTCGTTTTTACTCGTTTTACTATTTTTACTCGTTTTACTCGTTTTACTAGTTTTACTCGTTATACTCGTTTTACTAGTTTTACTCGTTTTACTCGTTTTACTCGTTTTACTCGTTTTACTCGTTTTACTAGTTTTACTCGTTTTACTCGTTTTACTCGTTTTACTCGTTTTACTATTTTTACTCGTTTTACTCGTTTTACTAGTTTTACTCGTTATACTCGTTTTACTAGTTTTACTCGTTTTACTCGGTTCACTCGATTTACTCGTTTTACTAGTTTTACTAGTTTTGCTCGTTTTACTCGTTTTACACGTTTTACTCGTTTTATTCGTTTTACTCGTTTTACTCGTTTTACTCGTTTTACTCGTTTTACTCGTTTTACTCGTTTTACACGTTTTACTCGTTTTACACGTTTTACTCGTTTTACTCGTTTTACTCGTATTGCTCGTTTTACTCGTTTTACTCGTTTTACTCGTTTTACTCGTTTTACTAGTTTTGCTCGTTTTACTCGTTTTACTCGTTTTACTCGTTTTACTCGATTTACTTGTTTTACTCGTTTTACTCGTTTTACTAGTTTTACTCGTTTTACTCGTTTTACTCGTTTTACTCGTTTTACTCGTTTTACTCGTTTAACTCGTTTTACTCGTTTTACTCGTTTTACTCGTTTTACCCGTTTTACTCGTTTTACTCGTTTTACTCGTTTTACTCGTTTTACTCGTTTTACTCGTTTTACTCGTTTTACTCGTTTTACTCGTTTTACTCGTTTTACTAGTTTTACTCGTTTTACTCGTTTTACTCGTTTTACTCGTTTTACTATTTTTACTCGTTTTACTCGTTTTACTAGTTTTACTCGTTATACTCGTTTTACTAGTTTTACTCGTTTTACTCGGTTTACTCGATTTACTCGTTTTACTAGTTTTACTAGTTTTGCTCGTTTTACTCGTTTTACTCGTTTTACTCGTTTTACTAGTTTTGCTCGTTTTACTCGTTTTACTCGTTTTACTCGTTTTACTCGTTTAACTCGTTTTACTCGTTTTACTCGTTTTACTCGTTTTATTCGTTTTATTCGTTTTATTCGTTTTACTCGTTTTACTCGTTTTACTCGTTTTACTCGTTTTACTCGTTTCACTCGTTTCACTCGTTTTACTCGTTTTACTCGTTTTACTCGTTTTACTCGTTTTACTCGTTTTACTCGTTTTACTCGTTTTACTCGTTTTACTAGTTTCACTCGTTTTACTCGTTTTACTAGTTTTACTCGTTTTACTCGTTTTACTCGTTTTACTATTTTTACTCGTTTTACTCGTTTTACTAGTTTTACTCGTTACACTCGTTTTACTAGTTTTACTCGTTTTACTCGGTTTACTCGATTTACTCGATTTACTCGTTTTACTAGTTTTACTAGTTTTGCTTGTTTTGCTCGTTTTACTCGTTTTACACGTTTTACTCGTTTTACTCGTTTTACTCGTTTTACTAGTTTTGCTCGTTTTACTCGTTTTACTCGTTTTACTCGTTTTACTAGTTTTGCTCGTTTTACTCGTTTTACTCGTTTTACTCGTTTAACTCGTTTTACTCGTTTTACTAGTTTTGCTCGTTTTACTCGTTTTACTCGTTACTCGTTTTACTCGTTTTACTCGTTTTACTCGGTTTACTCGTTTTACTCGTTTTACTCGGTTTACTCGTTTTACTCGTTTTACTCGTTTTACTCGTTTTACTCGTTTTACTCGTTTTACTCGTTTTACTCGTTTTACTCGTTTTACTCGTTTTACTCGTTTTACACGTTTTACTCGTTTACACGTTTTACTCGTTTTACTCGTTTTACTCGTTTTGCTCGTTTTACTCGTTTTACTCGTTTTACTCGTTTTACTAGTTTTGCTCGTTTTACTCGTTTTACTCGTTTTACTAGTTTTACTCGTTTTACTCGTTTTACTCGTTTTACTATTTTTACTCGTTTTACTCGTTTTACTAGTTTTACTCGTTATACTCGTTTTACTAGTTTTCCTCGTTTTACTCGGTTTACTCGATTTACTCGTTTTACTAGTTTTACTAGTTTTGCTCGTTTTGCTCGTTTTACTCGTTTTACACGTTTTACTCGTTTTACTCGTTTTACTCGTTTTACTAGTTTTGCTCGTTTTACTCGTTTTACTCGTTTTACTCGTTTTACTAGTTTTGCTCGTTTTACTCGTTTTACTCGTTTTACTCGTTTAACTCGTTTTACTCGTTTTACTCGTTTTACTCGTTTTACTCGTTTTACCCGTTTTATTCGTTTTACTCGTTTTACTCGTTTTACTCGATTTACACGTTTTACTCGTTTTACTCGTTTTACTCGTTTTACTAGTTTTGCTCGTTTTACTCGTTTTACTCGTTTTACTCGTTTTACTCGTTTAACTCGTTTTACTCGTTTTACTCGTTTTACTCGTTTTACTCGTTAACTAGTTTAACTCGTTTTACTCGTTTTACTCGGTTTACTCGTTTTACTCGTTTTACTCGTTTTACTCGTTTTACTCGTTTTACTCGTTTTACTCG
>NW_027486187.1:0-25515 GCF_050908995.1 Andrena cerasifolii
GTAAAACGAGTAAAACGAGTAAAACGAGTAAAACGAGTAAAACGAGTAAAACGAGTAAAACGAGTAAAACGAGTAAAACGAGTAAAACGAGTAAAACGAGTAAAACGAGTAAAACGAGTAAAACGAGTAAAACGAGTAAAACGAGTAAAACGAGTAAAACGAGTAAAACGAGTAAAACGAGTAAAACGGGTAAAACGAGTAAAACGAGTAAAGCGAGTAAAACGAGTTAAACGAGTAAAACGAGTAAAACGAGCAAAACTAGTAAAACGAGTAAAACGAGTAAAACGAGTAAAACGAGTAAAACGAGCAAAACTAGTAAAACGAGTAAAACGAGCAAAACTAGTAAAACGAGTAAAACGAGTAAAACGAGTAAAACGAGTAAAACGAGTAAAACGAGTAAAACGAGCAAAACTAGTAAAACGAGTAAAACGAGTAAAACGAGTAAAACGAGTAAAACGAGTAAAACGAGTAAAACGGGTAAAACGAGTAAAACGAGTAAAACGAGTAAAACGAGTAAAACGAGTAAAACGAGTAAAACTAGTAAAACGAGTAAAACGAGTAAAACGAGTAAAACGAGTAAAACAAGTAAAACGAGTAAAACGAGTAAAACGAGTAAAACGAGTAAAACTAGTAAAACGAGTAAAACGAGTAAAACTAGTAAAACGGGTAAAACGAGTAAAACGAGTAAAACGAGTAAAACGAGTAAAACGAGTAAAACGAGCAAAACGAGCAAAACTAGTAAAACGAGCAAATCTAGTAAAACTAGTAAAACGAGCAAAACTAGTAAAACGAGTAAAACGAGTAAAACGAGTAAAACGAGTAAAACGAGTAAAACGAGTAAAAGGAGTAAAACGGGTAAAACGAGTAAAACGAGTAAAACGAGTAAAACGAGTAAAACGAGCAAAACGAGCAAAACTAGTAAAACGAGTAAAACGAGTAAAACGATTAAAACGAGTAAAACGAGTAAAACGAGTAAAACGAGTAAAACGAGCAAAACTGGTAAAACGAGTAAAACGAGTAAAACGAGTAAAACGAGTAAAACGAGTAAAACGAGTAAAACGAGTAAAACGAGTAAAACGAGTAAAACGAGTAAAACGAGTAAAACGAGTAAAACGAGTAAAACTAGTTAAACGAGTAAAACGAGTAAAACGAGTAAAACTAGTTAAACGAGTAAAACGAGTAAAACGAGTAAAACGAGTAAAACGAGTAAAACGAGTAAAACGAGTAAAACGAGTAAAACGAGTAAAACGAGTAAAACGAGTAAAACGAGTAAAACGAGTAAAACGAGTAAAACGAGTAAAACGAGTAAAACGAGTAAAACGAGTAAAACGAGTAAGACGAGTAAAACGAGTAAAACGAGTAAAACGAGTAAAACGAGTAAAACGAGTAAAACGAGTAAAACGAGTAAAACGAGTAAAACGAGTAAAACGAGTAAAACGAGTAAAACGAGTAAAACTAGTAAAACTAGTTAAACGAGTAAAACGAGTAAAACGAGTAAAACGAGTAAAACTAGTTAAACGAGTAAAACGAGTAAAACGAGTAAAACGAGTAAAACGAGTAAAACGAGTACAACGAGTAAAACGAGTAAAACGGGTAAAACGAGTAAAACGAGTAAAGCGAGTAAAACGAGTTAAACGAGTAAAACGAGTAAAACGAGCAAAACTAGTAAAACGAGTAAAACGAGTAAAACGAGTAAAACGAGCAAAACGAGCAAAACTAGTAAAACGAGCAAAACTAGTAAAACGAGTAAAACGAGTAAAACGAGTAAAACGAGTAAAACGAGTAAAACTAGTAAAACTAGTTAAACGAGTAAAACGAGTAAAACGAGTAAAACGAGTAAAACGAGTAAAACGAGTAAAACGAGTAAAACGAGTAAAACTAGTAAAACGAGTAAAACGAGTAAAACGAGTAAAACGAGTAAAACGAGCAAAACTAGTAAAACGGGTAAAACGAGTAAAACGAGTAAAACGAGTAAAACGAGTAAAACGAGTAAAACGAGTAAAACGAGTAAAACGAGTAAAACTAGTAAAACGAGTAAAACGAGTAAAACGAGTAAAACGAGTAAAACGAGTAAAACGAGTAAAACGAGTAAAACGAGTAAAACGGGTAAAACGAGTAAAACGAGTAAAACGAGTAAAACGAGTAAAACGAGCAAAACGAGCAAAACTAGTAAAACGAGCAAAACGAGTAAAACGAGTAAAACGAGTAAAACGAGTAAAACGAGTAAAACGAGTAAAACGAGTAAAACGAGTAAAACGAGTAAAACGAGTAAAACGAGTAAAACGAGTAAAACGAGTAAAACGAGTAAAACGAGTAAAACGAGTAAAACGAGTAAAACGAGTAAAACTAGTAAAACTAGTTAAACGAGTAAAACGAGTAAAACGAGTAAAACGAGTAAAACGAGTAAAACTAGTTAAACGAGTAAAACGAGTAAAACGAGTAAAACGAGTAAAACGAGTAAAACGAGTAAAACGAGTAAAACGAGTAAAACGAGTAAAACGAGTAAAACGAGTAAAACGGGTAAAACGAGTAAAACGAGTAAAGCGAGTAAAACGAGTTAAACGAGTAAAACGAGTAAAACGAGTAAAACGAGCAAAACTAGTAAAACGAGTAAAACGAGTAAAACGAGTAAAACGAGTAAAACGAGCAAAACTAGTAAAACTAGTAAAACGAGTATAACGAGTAAAACGAGTAAAACGAGTAAAACGAGTAAAACGAGTAAAACGAGTAAAACGAGTAAAACGAGTAAAACGAGTAAAACGAGTAAAACGAGTAAAACGAGTAAAACGAGTAAAACGAGTAAAACGAGCAAAACTAGTAAAACGGGTAAAACGAGTAAAACGAGTAAAACGAGTAAAACGAGTAAAACGAGTAAAACGAGTAAAACGAGTAAAACGAGTAAAACGAGTAAAACGAGTAAAACGAGTAAAACGAGTAAAACGAGTAAAACGAGTAAAACGAGTAAAACGAGTAAAACGAGTAAAACGAGTAAAACGAGTAAAACGAGTAAAACGAGTAAAACGAGTAAAACGAGTAAAACGAGTAAAACGAGTAAAACGAGTAAAACGAGTAAAACGAGTAAAACGAGTAAAACGAGTAAAACGAGTAAAACGAGTAAAACGAGTAAAACGAGTAAAACGAGTAAAACGAGTAAAACGAGTAAAACGAGTAAAACGAGTAAAACGAGTAAAACGAGTAAAACGAGTAAAACGAGTAAAACGAGTAAAACGAGTAAAACTAGTAAAACGAGTAAAACGAGTAAAACGAGTAAAACGAGTAAAACGAGTAAAACGAGTAAAACGAGTAAAACGAGTAAAACGAGTAAAACGAGTAAAACTAGTAAAACGGGTAAAACGAGTAAAACGAGTAAAACGAGTAAAACGAGTAAAACGAGTAAAACGAGCAAAACGAGCAAAACTAGTAAAACGAGCAAAACTAGTAAAACGAGTAAAACGAGTAAAACGAGTAAAACGAGTAAAACTAGTAAAACTAGTAAAACTAGTTAAACGAGTAAAACGAGTAAAACGAGTAAAACGAGTAAAACTAGTTAAACGAGTAAAACGAGTAAAACGAGTAAAACGAGTAAAACGAGTAAAACGAGTAAAACGAGTAAAACGAGTAAAACGAGTAAAACGAGTAAAACGAGTAAAACGAGTAAAACGAGTAAAACGAGTAAAACGAGTAAAACGAGTAAAACGAGTAAAACGAGTAAAACGAGTAAAACGAGTAAAACGAGTAAAACGAGTAAAACGAGTAAAACGAGTAAAACGAGTAAAACGAGTAAAACGAGTAAAACGAGTAAAACGAGCAAAACTAGTAAAACGGGTAAAACGAGTAAAACGAGTAAAACGAGTAAAACGAGTAAAACGAGTAAAACGAGTAAAACGAGTAAAACGAGTAAAACGAGTAAAACGAGTAAAACGAGCAAAACGAGCAAAACTAGTAAAACGAGCAAAACTAGTAAAACGAGTAAAACGAGTAAAACGAGTAAAACGAGTAAAACGAGTAAAACGAGTAAAACGAGTAAAACTAGTTAAACGAGTAAAACGAGTAAAACGAGTAAAACGAGTAAAACGAGTAAAACGAGTAAAACGAGTAAAACGAGTAAAACGAGTAAAACTAGTAAAACGGGTAAAACGAGTAAAACGAGTAAAACGAGTAAAACGAGTAAAACGAGTAAAACGAGCAAAACGAGCAAAACTAGTAAAACGAGCAAATCTAGTAAAACTAGTAAAACGAGCAAAACTAGTAAAACGAGTAAAACGAGTAAAACGAGTAAACGAGTAAAACGAGTAAAACGAGTAAAACGAGTAAAACGAGTAAAACGAGTAAAACGAGTAAAACGGGTAAAACGAGTAAAACGAGTAAAACGAGTAAAACGAGTAAAACGAGTAAAACGAGCAAAACGAGCAAAACTAGTAAAACGAGTAAAACGAGTAAAACGATTAAAACGAGTAAAACGAGTAAAACGAGTAAAACGAGTAAAACGAGCAAAACTGGTAAAACGAGTAAAACGAGTAAAGCGAGTAAAACGAGTAAAACGAGTAAAACGAGTAAAACGAGTAAAACGAGTAAAACGAGTAAAACGAGTAAAACTAGTTAAACGAGTAAAACGAGTAAAACGAGTAAAACTAGTTAAACGAGTAAAACGAGTAAATCGAGTAAAACGAGTAAAACGAGTAAAACGAGTAAAACGAGTAAAACGAGTAAAACGAGTAAAACGAGTAAAACGAGTAAAACGAGTAAAACGAGTAAAACGAGTAAAACGAGTAAAACGAGTAAAACGAGTAAGACGAGTAAAACGAGTAAAACGAGTAAAACGAGTAAAACGAGTAAAACGAGTAAAACGAGTAAAACGAGTAAAACTAGTAAAACTAGTTAAACGAGTAAAACGAGTAAAACGAGTAAAACGAGTAAAACTAGTTAAACGAGTAAAACGAGTAAAACGAGTAAAACGAGTAAAACGAGTAAAACGAGTAAAACGAGTAAAACGAGTAAAACGGGTAAAACGAGTAAAACGAGTAAAGCGAGTAAAACGAGTTAAACGAGTAAAACGAGTAAAACGAGTAAAACGAGCAAAACTAGTAAAACGAGTAAAACGAGTAAAACGAGTAAAACGAGCAAAACGAGCAAAACTAGTAAAACGAGCAAAACTAGTAAAACGAGTAAAACGAGTAAAACGAGTAAAACGAGTAAAACGAGTAAAACTAGTAAAACTAGTTAAACGAGTAAAACGAGTAAAACGAGTAAAACGAGTAAAACGAGTAAAACGAGTAAAACGAGTAAAACGAGTAAAACGAGTAAAACGAGTAAAACTAGTAAAACGAGTAAAACGAGTAAAACGAGTAAAACGAGTAAAACGAGTAAAACGAGCAAAACTAGTAAAACGGGTAAAACGAGTAAAACGAGTAAAACGAGTAAAACGAGTAAAACGAGTAAAACGAGTAAAACGAGTAAAACGAGTAAAACGAGTAAAACTAGTAAAACGAGTAAAACGAGTAAAACGAGTAAAACGAGTAAAACGAGTAAAACGAGTAAAACGAGTAAAACGGGTAAAACGAGTAAAACGAGTAAAACGAGTAAAACGAGTAAAACGAGCAAAACGAGCAAAACTAGTAAAACGAGCAAAACGAGTAAAACGAGTAAAACGAGTAAAACGAGTAAAACGAGTAAAACGAGTAAAACGAGTAAAACGAGTAAAACGAGTAAAACGAGTAAAACGAGTAAAACGAGTAAAACGAGTAAAACGAGTAAAACGAGTAAAACGAGTAAAACGAGTAAAACGAGTAAAACTAATTAAACGAGTAAAACGAGTAAAACGAGTAAAACGAGTAAAACGAGTAAAACGAGTAAAACGAGTAAAACGAGTAAAACGAGTAAAACGAGTAAAACGAGTAAAACGGGTAAAACGGGTAAAACGAGTAAAACGAGTAAAGCGAGTAAAACGAGTTAAACGAGTAAAACGAGTAAAACGAGTAAAACGAGCAAAACTAGTAAAACGAGTAAAACGAGTAAAACGAGTAAAACGAGTAAAACGAGCAAAACTAGTAAAACTAGTAAAACGAGTATAACGAGTAAAACGAGTAAAACGAGTAAAACGAGTAAAACGAGTAAAACGAGTAAAACGAGTAAAACGAGTAAAACGAGTAAAACGAGTAAAACGAGTAAAACGAGTAAAACGAGTAAAACGAGCAAAACTAGTAAAACGGGTAAAACGAGTAAAACGAGTAAAACGAGTAAAACGAGTAAAACGAGTAAAACGAGTAAAACGAGTAAAACGAGTAAAACGAGTAAAACGAGTAAAACGAGTAAAACGAGTAAAACGAGTAAAACGAGTAAAACGAGTAAAACTAGTAAAACGAGTAAAACGAGTAAAACGAGTAAAACGAGTAAAACGAGTAAAACGAGTAAAACGAGTAAAACGAGTAAAACTAGTAAAACGGGTAAAACGAGTAAAACGAGTAAAACGAGTAAAACGAGTAAAACGAGTAAAACGAGTAAAACGAGTAAAACGAGTAAAACGAGTAAAACGAGTAAAACGAGTAAAACGAGTAAAACGAGTAAAACTAGTAAAACGAGTAAAACGAGTAAAACGAGTAAAACGAGTAAAACGAGTAAAACGAGTAAAACGAGTAAAACGGGTAAAACGAGTAAAACGAGTAAAACGAGTAAAACGAGTAAAACGAGCAAAACGAGCAAAACTAGTAAAACGAGCAAAACGAGTAAAACGAGTAAAACGAGTAAAACGAGTAAAACGAGTAAAACGAGTAAAACGAGTAAAACGAGTAAAACGAGTAAAACGAGTAAAACGAGTAAAACGAGTAAAACGAGTAAAACGAGTAAAACGAGTAAAACTAGTAAAACGAGTAAAACGAGTAAAACGAGTAAAACGAGTAAAACGAGCAAAACTAGTAAAACGGGTAAAACGAGTAAAACGAGTAAAACGAGTAAAACGAGTAAAACGAGTAAAACGAGTAAAACGAGTAAAACGAGTAAAACGAGTAAAACGAGTAAAACGAGTAAAACGAGTAAAACGAGTAAAACGAGTAAAACGAGTAAAACGAGTAAAACGAGTAAAACGAGTAAAACTAGTAAAACGAGTAAAACGAGTAAAACGAGTAAAACGAGTAAAACGAGTAAAACGGGTAAAACGAGTAAAACGAGTAAAACGAGTAAAACGAGTAAAACGAGTAAAACGAGCAAAACGAGCAAAACTAGTAAAACGAGCAAAACTAGTAAAACGAGTAAAACGAGTAAAACGAGTAAAACGAGTAAAACGAGTAAAACGAGTAAAACGAGTAAAACGAGTAAAACTAGTTAAACGAGTAAAACGAGTAAAACGAGTAAAACGAGTAAAACGAGTAAAACGAGTAAAACGAGTAAAACGAGTAAAACGAGTAAAACGAGTAAAACGAGTAAAACGGGTAAAACGAGTAAAACGAGTAAAGCGAGTAAAACGAGATAAACGAGTAAAACGAGTAAAACGAGTAAAACGAGCAAAACTAGTAAAACGAGTAAAACGAGTAAAACGAGTAAAACGAGTAAAACGAGTAAAACGAGTAAAACGAGTAAAACGAGTAAAACGAGTAAAACGAGTAAAACGAGTAAAACGAGTAAAACGAGTAAAACGAGTAAAACGAGTAAAACGAGTAAAACGAGTAAAACGAGTAAAACGAGTAAAACGAGTAAAACGAGTAAAACGAGTAAAACGAGTAAAACGAGTAAAACGAGTAAAACGAGTAAAACGAGTAAAACGAGTAAAACGAGTAAAACTAGTAAAACGAGTAAAACGAGTAAAACGAGTAAAACCAGTAAAACGAGTAAAACGAGTAAAACGAGTAAAACGAGTAAAACGAGTAAAACGAGTAAAACGAGTAAAACGAGTAAAACGAGTAAAACGAGTAAAACGAGTAAAACGAGTAAAACGAGTAAAACGAGTAAAACGAGTAAAAAAACGAGTAAAACGAGTAAAACGAGTAAAACGAGTAAAACGAGTAAAACGAGTAAAACGAGTAAAACGAGTAAAACGAGTAAAACGAGTAAAACGAGTAAAACGAGTAAAACGAGTAAAACGAGTAAAACGAGTAAAACGAGTAAAACGAGTAAAACGAGTAAAACGAGTAAAACGAGTAAAACGAGTAAAACGAGTAAAACGAGTAAAACGAGTAAAACGAGTAAAACGAGTAAAACGAGTAAAACGAGTAAAACGAGTAAAACGAGTAAAACGAGTAAAACGAGTAAAACTAGTAAAACTAGTTAAACGAGTAAAACGAGTAAAACGAGTAAAACGAGTAAAACTAGTTAAACGAGTAAAACGAGTAAAACGAGTAAAACGAGTAAAACGAGTAAAACGAGTAAAACGAGTAAAACGAGTAAAACGGGTAAAACGAGTGAAACGAGTAAAGCGAGTAAAACGAGTTAAACGAGTAAAACGAGTAAAACGAGTAAAACTAGTAAAACGAGTAAAACGAGCAAAACTAGTAAAACGAGTAAAACGAGTAAAACGAGTAAAACGAGTAAAACGAGTAAAACGAGTAAAACGAGTAAAACGAGCAAAACTAGTAAAACGGGTAAAACGAGTAAAACGAGTAAAACGAGTAAAACGAGTAAAACGAGTAAAACGAGTAAAACGAGTAAAACGAGTAAAACGAGTAAAACGAGTAAAACGAGTAAAACGAGTAAAACGAGTAAAACGAGTAAAACGAGTAAAACGAGCAAAACTAGTAAAACGGGTAAAACGAGTAAAACGAGTAAAACGAGTAAAACGAGTAAAACGAGTAAAACGAGTAAAACGAGTAAAACGAGTAAAACTAGTAAAACGAGTAAAACGAGTAAAACTAGTAAAACGGGTAAAACGAGTAAAACGAGTAAAACGAGTAAAACGAGTAAAACGAGTAAAACGAGCAAAACGAGCAAAACTAGTAAAACGAGCAAATCTAGTAAAACTAGTAAAACGAGCAAAACTAGTAAAACGAGTAAAACGAGTAAAACGAGTAAAACGAGTAAAACGAGTAAAACGGGTAAAACGAGTAAAACGAGTAAAACGAGTAAAACGAGTAAAACGAGTAAAACGAGTAAAACGAGCAAAACGAGCAAAACTAGTAAAACGAGCAAATCTAGTAAAACTAGTAAAACGAGCAAAACTAGTAAAACGAGTAAAACGAGTAAAACGAGTAAAACGAGTAAAACGAGTAAAACGAGTAAAACGAGTAAAACGAGTAAAACGAGCAAAACGAGCAAAACTAGTAAAACGAGTAAAACGAGTAAAACGATTAAAACGAGTAAAACGAGTAAAACGAGTAAAACGAGTAAAACGAGCAAAACTGGTAAAACGAGTAAAACGAGTAAAACGAGTAAAACGAGTAAAACGAGTAAAACGAGTAAAACGAGTAAAACGAGTAAAACGAGTAAAACTAGTTAAACGAGTAAAACGAGTAAAACGAGTAAAACTAGTTAAACGAGTAAAACGAGTAAAACGAGTAAAACGAGTAAAACGAGTAAAACGAGTAAAACGAGTAAAACGAGTAAAACGAGTAAAACGAGTAAAACGAGTAAAACGAGTAAAACGAGTAAAACGAGCAAAACTAGTAAAACGAGTAAAACGAGTAAAACGAGTAAAACGAGTAAAACGGAGTAAAACGAGTAAAACGAGTAAAACGAGTAAAACGAGTAAAACGAGTAAAACGAGTAAAACGAGTAAAACGAGTAAAACGAGTAAAACGAGTAAAACGAGTAAAACGAGTAAAACGAGTAAAACGAGTAAAACGAGTAAAAACGAGTAAAACGAGTAAAACGAGTAAAACGAGTAAAACGAGTAAAACGAGTAAAACGAGTAAAACGAGTAAAACGAGTAAAACGAGTAAAACGAGTAAAACGAGTAAAACGAGTAAAACGAGTAAAACGAGTAAAACGAGTAAAACGAGTAAAACGAGTAAAACGAGTAAAACGAGTAAAACGAGTAAAACGAGTAAAACGAGTAAAACGAGTAAAACGAGTAAAACGAGTAAAACGAGTAAAACGAGTAAAACGAGTAAAACGAGTAAACGAGTAAAACGAGTAAAACGAGTAAAACGAGTAAAACGAGTAAAACGAGTAAAACGAGTAAAACGAGTAAAACGAGTAAAACGAGTAAAACGAGTAAAACGAGTAAAACGAGTAAAACGAGTAAAACGAGTAAAACGAGTAAAACGAGTAAAACGAGTAAAACTAGTAAAACTAGTTAAACGAGTAAAACGAGTAAAACGAGTAAAACGAGTAAAACTAGTTAAACGAGTAAAACGAGTAAAACGAGTAAAACGAGTAAAACGAGTAAAACGAGTAAAACGAGTAAAACGAGTAAAACGGGTAAAACGAGTGAAACGAGTAAAGCGAGTAAAACGAGTTAAACGAGTAAAACGAGTAAAACGAGTAAAACGAGCAAAACTAGTAAAACGAGTAAAACGAGCAAAACTAGTAAAACGAGTATAACGAGTAAAACGAGTAAAACGAGTAAAACGAGTAAAACGAGTAAAACGAGTAAAACGAGTAAAACGAGCAAAACTAGTAAAACGGGTAAAACGAGTAAAACGAGTAAAACGAGTAAAACGAGTAAAACGAGCAAAACTGGTAAAACGAGTAAAACGAGTAAAACGAGTAAAACGAGTAAAACGAGTAAAACGAGTAAAACGAGTAAAACGAGTAAAACGAGTAAAACGAGTAAAACGAGTAAAACTAGTTAAACGAGTAAAACGAGTAAAACGAGTAAAACTAGTTAAACGAGTAAAACGAGTAAAACGAGTAAAACGAGTAAAACGAGTAAAACTAGTAAAACGAGTAAAACGAGTAAAACGAGTAAAACGAGTAAAACGAGCAAAACTAATAAAACGGGTAAAACGAGTAAAACGAGTAAAACGAGTAAAACGAGTAAAACGAGTAAAACGAGTAAAACGAGTAAAACGAGTAAAACTAGTAAAACGAGTAAAACGAGTAAAACTAGTAAAACGGGTAAAACGAGTAAAACGAGTAAAACGAGTAAAACGAGTAAAACGAGTAAAACGAGTAAAACGAGCAAAACGAGCAAAACTAGTAAAACGAGCAAATCTAGTAAAACTAGTAAAACGAGCAAAACTAGTAAAACGAGTAAAACGAGTAAAACGAGTAAAACGAGTAAAACGAGTAAAACGAGTAAAACGAGTAAAACGGGTAAAACGAGTAAAACGAGTAAAACGAGTAAAACGAGTAAAACGAGTAAAACGAGTAAAACGAGTAAAACGAGTAAAACGAGTAAAACGAGTAAAACGAGTAAAACGAGTAAAACGGGTAAAACGAGTAAAGCGAGTAAAACGAGTTAAACGAGTAAAACGAGTAAAACGAGTAAAACGAGCAAAACTAGTAAAACGAGTAAAACGAGTAAAACGAGTAAAACGAGCAAAACGAGCAAAACTAGTAAAACGAGCAAAACTAGTAAAACGAGTAAAACGAGTAAAACGAGTAAAACGAGTAAAACGAGTAAAACTAGTAAAACTAGTTAAACGAGTAAAACGAGTAAAACGAGTAAAACGAGTAAAACGAGTAAAACGAGTAAAACGAGTAAAACGAGTAAAACGAGTAAAACTAGTAAAACGAGTAAAACGAGTAAAACGAGTAAAACGAGTAAAACGAGTAAAACGAGCAAAACTAGTAAAACGGGTAAAACGAGTAAAACGATTAAAACGAGTAAAACGAGTAAAACGAGTAAAACGAGTAAAACGAGTAAAACGAGTAAAACTAGTAAAACGAGTAAAACGAGTAAAACGAGTAAAACGAGTAAAACGAGTAAAACGAGTAAAACGAGTAAAACGGGTAAAACGAGTAAAACGAGTAAAACGAGTAAAACGAGTAAAACGAGCAAAACGAGCAAAACTAGTAAAACGAGCAAAACTAGTAAAACGAGTAAAACGAGTAAAACGAGTAAAACGAGTAAAACGAGTAAAACGAGTAAAACGAGTAAAACGAGTAAAACGAGTAAAACGAGTAAAACGAGTAAAACGAGTAAAACGAGTAAAACGAGTAAAACGAGTAAAACGAGTAAAACGAGTAAAACTAGTAAAACTTGTTAAACGAGTAAAACGAGTAAAACGAGTAAAACGAGTAAAACGAGTAAAACGAGTAAAACTAGTTAAACGAGTAAAACGAGTAAAACGAGTAAAACGAGTAAAACGAGTAAAACGAGTAAAACGAGTAAAACGAGTAAAACGAGTAAAACGAGTAAAACGAGTAAAACGAGTAAAACGAGTAAAACGAGTAAAACGAGTAAAACGAGTAAAACGAGTAAAACGAGTAAAACGAGCAAAACTAGTAAAACTAGTAAAACGAGTATAACGAGTAAAACGAGTAAAACGAGTAAAACGAGTAAAACGAGTAAAACGAGTAAAACGAGTAAAACGAGTAAAACGAGTAAAACGAGTAAAACGAGTAAAACGAGTAAAACGAGCAAAACTAGTAAAACGGGTAAAACGAGTAAAACGAGTAAAACGAGTAAAACGAGTAAAACGAGTAAAACGAGTAAAACGAGTAAAACGAGTAAAACGAGTAAAACGAGTAAAACGAGTAAAACGAGTAAAACGAGTAAAACGAGTAAAACGAGTAAAACGAGTAAAACGAGTAAAACGAGTAAAACGAGTAAAACGAGTAAAACGAGTAAAACGAGTAAACGAGTAAAACGAGTAAAACGAGTAAAACGAGTAAAACGAGTAAAACGAGTAAAACGAGTAAAACGAGTAAAACGAGTAAAACGAGTAAAACGAGTAAAACGAGTAAAACGAGTAAAACGAGTAAAACGAGTAAAACGAGTAAAACGAGTAAAACGAGTAAAACTAGTAAAACGAGTAAAACGAGTAAAACGAGTAAAACGAGTAAAACGAGTAAAACGAGTAAAACGAGTAAAACGAGTAAAACGAGTAAAACTAGTAAAACGGGTAAAACGAGTAAAACGAGTAAAACGAGTAAAACGAGTAAAACGAGTAAAACGAGCAAAACGAGCAAAACTAGTAAAACGAGCAAAACTAGTAAAACGAGTAAAACGAGTAAAACGAGTAAAACTAGTAAAACTAGTAAAACTAGTTAAACGAGTAAAACGAGTAAAACGAGTAAAACGAGTAAAACTAGTTAAACGAGTAAAACGAGTAAAACGAGTAAAACGAGTAAAACGAGTAAAACGAGTAAAACGAGTAAAACGAGTAAAACGAGTAAAACGAGTAAAACGAGTAAAACGAGTAAAACGAGTAAAACGAGTAAAACGAGTAAAACGAGTAAAACGAGTAAAACGAGTAAAACGAGTAAAACGAGTAAAACTAGTAAAACGAGTAAAACGAGTAAAACGAGTAAAACGAGTAAAACGAGCAAAACTAGTAAAACGGGTAAAACGAGTAAAACGAGTAAAACGAGTAAAACGAGTAAAACGAGTAAAACGAGTAAAACGAGTAAAACGAGTAAAACGAGTAAAACGAGTAAAACGAGTAAAACGAGTAAAACGAGTAAAACGAGTAAAACGAGTAAAACGAGTAAAACGAGTAAAACGAGTAAAACGAGTAAAACTAGTAAAACGAGTAAAACGAGTAAAACGAGTAAAACGAGTAAAACGAGTAAAACGGGTAAAACGAGTAAAACGAGTAAAACGAGTAAAACGAGTAAAACGAGTAAAACGAGCAAAACGAGCAAAACTAGTAAAACGAGCAAAACTAGTAAAACGAGTAAAACGAGTAAAACGAGTAAAACGAGTAAAACGAGTAAAACGAGTAAAACGAGTAAAACTAGTTAAACGAGTAAAACGAGTAAAACGAGTAAAACGAGTAAAACGAGTAAAACGAGTAAAACGAGTAAAACGAGTAAAACGAGTAAAACGAGTAAAACGAGTAAAACGAGTAAACGAGTAAAACGAGTAAAACGAGTAAAACGAGTAAAACGAGTAAACGAGTAAAACGAGTAAAACGAGTAAAACGAGTAAAACGAGTAAAACGAGTAAAACGAGTAAAACGAGTAAAACGAGTAAAACGAGTAAAACGGGTAAAACGGGTAAAACGAGTAAAACGAGTAAAGCGAGTAAAACGAGTTAAACGAGTAAAACGAGTAAAACGAGTAATACGAGCAAAACTAGTAAAACGGGTAAAACGAGTAAAACGAGTAAAACGAGTAAAACGAGTAAAACGAGTAAAACGAGCAAAACTAGTAAAACGAGTAAAACGAGCAAAACTAGTAAAACGAGTAAAACGAGTAAAACGAGTAAAACGAGTAAAACGAGTAAAACGAGTAAAACGAGCAAAACTAGTAAAACGAGTAAAACGAGTAAAACGAGTAAAACGAGTAAAACGAGTAAAACGAGTAAAACGAGTAAAACGGGTAAAACGAGTAAAACGAGTAAAACGAGTAAAACGAGTAAAACGAGTAAAACGAGTAAAACGAGTAAAACTAGTAAAACGAGTAAAACGAGTAAAACGAGTAAAACAAGTAAAACGAGTAAAACGAGTAAAACGAGTAAAACGAGTAAAACGAGTAAAACGAGTAAAACGAGTAAAACGAGTAAAACGAGTAAAACGAGTAAAACGAGTAAAACGAGTAAAACGAGTAAAACGAGTAAAACGAGTAAAACGAGTAAAACGAGTAAAACGAGTAAAACGAGTAAAACGAGTAAAACGAGTAAAACGAGTAAAACGAGTAAAACGAGTAAAACGAGTAAAACGAGTAAAACGAGTAAAACGAGTAAAACGAGTAAAACGAGTAAAACGAGTAAAACGAGTAAAACGAGTAAAACGAGTAAAACGAGTAAAACGAGTAAAACGAGTAAAACGAGTAAAACGAGTAAAACGAGTAAAACGAGTAAAACGAGTAAAACGAGTAAAACGAGTAAAACGAGTAAAACTAGTAAAACTAGTTAAACGAGTAAAACGAGTAAAACGAGTAAAACGAGTAAAACTAGTTAAACGAGTAAAACGAGTAAAACGAGTAAAACGAGTAAAACGAGTAAAACGAGTAAAACGAGTAAAACGAGTAAAACGGGTAAAACGAGTGAAACGAGTAAAGCGAGTAAAACGAGTTAAACGAGTAAAACGAGTAAAACGAGTAAAACGAGCAAAACTAGTAAAACGAGTAAAACGAGCAAAACTAGTAAAACGAGTATAACGAGTAAAACGAGTAAAACGAGTAAAACGAGTAAAACGAGTAAAACGAGTAAAACGAGTAAAACGAGTAAAACGAGTAAAACGAGCAAAACTAGTAAAACGGGTAAAACGAGTAAAACGAGTAAAACGAGTAAAACGAGTAAAACGAGTAAAACGAGTAAAACGAGTAAAACGAGTAAAACGAGTAAAACGAGTAAAACGAGTAAAACGAGTAAAACGAGTAAAACGAGTAAACGAGTAAAACGAGTAAAACGAGCAAAACTAGTAAAACGGGTAAAACGAGTAAAACGAGTAAAACGAGTAAAACGAGTAAAACGAGTAAAACGAGTAAAACGAGTAAAACGAGTAAAACTAGTAAAACGAGTAAAACGAGTAAAACTAGTAAAACGGGTAAAACGAGTAAAACGAGTAAAACGAGTAAAACGAGTAAAACGAGTAAAACGAGTAAAACGAGTAAAACGAGTAAAACGAGCAAAACGAGCAAAACTAGTAAAACGAGCAAAACTAGTAAACGAGTAAAACGAGTAAAACGAGTAAAACGAGTAAAACTAGTAAAACTAGTAAAACTAGTTAAACGAGTAAAACGAGTAAAACTAGTTAAACGAGTAAAACGAGTAAAACGAGTAAAACGAGTAAAACGAGTAAAACGAGTAAAACGAGTAAAACGAGTAAAACGAGTAAAACGAGTAAAACGAGTAAAACGAGTAAAACGAGTAAAACGAGTAAAACGAGTAAAACGAGTAAAACGAGTAAAACGAGTAAAACGAGTAAAACGAGGAAAACTAGTAAAACGAGTAAAACGAGTAAAACGAGTAAAACGAGCAAAACTAGTAAAACGGGTAAAACGAGTAAAACGAGTAAAACGAGTAAAACGAGTAAAACGAGTAAAACGAGTAAAACGAGTAAAACGAGTAAAACGAGTAAAACGAGTAAAACGAGTAAAACGAGTAAAACGAGTAAAACGAGTAAAACGAGTAAAACGAGTAAAACGAGTAAAACGAGTAAAACGAGTAAAACGAGTAAAACGAGTAAAACGAGTAAAACGAGTAAAACGAGTAAAACGAGTAAAACTAGTAAAACTAGTAAAACGAGTAAAACGAGTAAAACGAGTAAAACGAGTAAAACGAGTAAAACGGGTAAAACGAGTAAAACGAGTAAAACGAGTAAAACGAGTAAAACGAGTAAAACGAGCAAAACGAGCAAAACTAGTAAAACGAGCAAAACTAGTAAAACGAGTAAAACGAGTAAAACGAGTAAAACGAGTAAAACGAGTAAAACGAGTAAAACGAGTAAAACGAGTAAAACTAGTTAAACGAGTAAAACGAGTAAAACGAGTAAAACGAGTAAAACGAGTAAAACGAGTAAAACGAGTAAAACGAGTAAAACGAGTAAAACGAGTAAAACGAGTAAAACGAGTAAAACGAGTAAAACGAGTAAAACGAGTAAAACGAGTAAAACGAGTAAAACGAGTAAAACGAGTAAAACGAGTAAAACGAGTAAAACGAGTAAAACGAGTAAACGAGTAAAACGAGTAAAACGAGTAAAACGAGTAAAACGAGTAAAACGAGTAAAACGGGTAAAACGAGTAAAACGAGTAAAGCGAGTAAAACGAGTTAAACGAGTAAAACGAGTAAAACGAGTAATACGAGCAAAACTAGTAAAACGAGTAAAACGAGTAAAACGAGTAAAACGAGTAAACGAGCAAAACTAGTAAAACGAGTAAAACGAGCAAACTAGTAAAACGAGTAAAACGAGTAAAACGAGTAAAACGAGTAAAACGAGTAAAACGAGTAAAACGAGCAAAACTAGTAAAACGAGTAAAACGAGTAAAACGAGTAAAACGAGTAAAACGAGTAAAACGAGTAAAACGAGTAAAACGGGTAAAACGAGTAAAACGAGTAAAACGAGTAAAACGAGTAAAACGAGTAAAACGAGTAAAACTAGTAAAACGAGTAAAACGAGTAAAACGAGTAAAACAAGTAAAACAAGTAAAACGTAAAACGAGTAAAACGAGTAAAACGAGTAAACGAGTAAACGAGTAAAACGAGTAAACGAGTAAAACGAGTAAAACGAGTAAAACGAGTAAAACGAGTAAAACGAGTAAAACGAGTAAAACGAGTAAAACGAGTAAAACGAGTAAAACGAGTAAAACGAGTAAAAACGAGTAAAACGAGTAAACGAGTAAAACGAGTAAAACGAGTAAAACGAGTAAAACGAGTAAAACGAGTAAAACGAGTAAAAACGAGTAAAACGAGTAAAACGAGTAAAACGAGTAAAACGAGTAAAACGAGTAAAACGAGTAAAACGAGTAAAACGAGTAAAACGAGTAAAACGAGTAAAACGAGTAAAACGAGTAAAACGAGTAAAACGAGTAAAACGAGTAAACGAGTAAAACGAGTAAAACGAGTAAAACGAGTAAACTAGTAAAACTAGTTAAACGAGTAAAACGAGTAAAACGAGTAAAACGAGTAAAACTAGTTAAACGAGTAAAACGAGTAAAACGAGTAAAACGAGTAAAACGAGTAAAACGAGTAAAACGAGTAAAACGGGTAAAACGAGTGAAACGAGTAAAGCGAGTAAAACGAGTTAAACGAGTAAAACGAGTAAAACGAGTAAAACGAGCAAAACTAGTAAAACGAGTAAAACGAGCAAAACTAGTAAAACGAGTATAACGAGTAAAACGAGTAAAACGAGTAAAACGAGTAAAACGAGTAAAACGAGTAAAACGAGTAAAACGAGTAAAACGAGTAAAACGAGCAAAACTAGTAAAACGGGTAAAACGAGTAAAACGAGTAAAACGAGTAAAACGAGTAAAACGAGTAAACGAGTAAACGAGTAAAACGAGTAAAACGAGTAAAACGAGTAAAACGAGTAAAACGAGTAAAACGAGTAAAACGAGTAAAACGAGCAAAACTAGTAAAACGGGTAAAACGAGTAAAACGAGTAAAACGAGTAAACGAGTAAAACGAGTAAACGAGTAAAACGAGTAAAACGAGTAAAACGAGTAAAACTAGTAAAACGAGTAAAACGAGTAAAACTAGTAAAACGGGTAAAACGAGTAAAACGAGTAAAACGAGTAAAACGAGTAAAACGAGTAAAACGAGTAAAACGAGTAAAACGAGTAAAACGAGTAAAACGAGTAAAACGAGCAAAACGAGCAAAACTAGTAAAACGAGCAAAACTAGTAAAACGAGTAAAACGAGTAAAACGAGTAAAACGAGTAAAACTAGTAAAACTAGTAAAACTAGTTAAACGAGTAAAACGAGTAAAACGAGTAAAACGAGTAAACTAGTTAAACGAGTAAAACGAGTAAAACGAGTAAAACGAGTAAAACGAGTAAAACGAGTAAAACGAGTAAAACGAGTAAAACGAGTAAAACGAGTAAAACGAGTAAAACGAGTAAAACGAGTAAAACGAGTAAAACGAGTAAAACTAGTAAAACGAGTAAAACGAGTAAAACGAGTAAAACGAGTAAAACGAGTAAAACTAGTAAAACGGGTAAAACGAGTAAAACGAGTAAAACGAGTAAAACGAGTAAAACGAGTAAAACGAGTAAAACGAGTAAAACGAGTAAAACGAGTAAAACGAGTAAAACGAGTAAAACGAGTAAAACGAGTAAAACGAGTAAAACGAGTAAAACGAGTAAAACGAGTAAAACGAGTAAAACGAGTAAAACTAGTAAAACGAGTAAAACGAGTAAAACGAGTAAAACGAGTAAAACGAGTAAAACGGGTAAAACGAGTAAAACGAGTAAAACGAGTAAAACGAGTAAAACGAGTAAAACGAGCAAAACGAGCAAAACTAGTAAAACGAGCAAAACTAGTAAAACGAGTAAAACGAGTAAAACGAGTAAAACGAGTAAACGAGTAAAACGAGTAAAACGAGTAAAACGAGTAAAACTAGTTAAACGAGTAAAACGAGTAAAACGAGTAAAACGAGTAAAACGAGTAAAACGAGTAAAACGAGTAAAACGAGTAAAACGAGTAAAACGAGTAAAACGAGTAAAACGAGTAAAACGAGTAAAACGAGTAAAACGAGTAAAACGAGTAAAACGAGTAAAACGAGTAAAACGAGTAAAACGAGTAAAACGAGTAAAACGAGTAAAACGAGTAAAACGAGTAAAACGGGTAAAACGAGTAAAACGAGTAAAGCGAGTAAAACGAGTTAAACGAGTAAAACGAGTAAAACGAGTAATACGAGCAAAACTAGTAAAACGAGTAAAACGAGTAAAACGAGTAAAACGAGTAAAACGAGCAAAACTAGTAAAACGAGTAAAACGAGCAAAACTAGTAAAACGAGTAAAACGAGTAAAACGAGTAAAACGAGTAAAACGAGTAAAACGAGTAAAACGAGCAAAACTAGTAAAACGAGTAAAACGAGTAAAACGAGTAAAACGAGTAAAACGAGTAAAACGAGTAAAACGAGTAAAAACGAGTAAAACGAGTAAAACGAGTAAAACGGGTAAAACTAGTAAAACGAGTAAAACGAGTAAAACGAGTAAAACAAGTAAAACAAGTAAAACGAGTAAAACGAGTAAAACGAGTAAAACGAGTAAAAACGAGTAAAACGAGTAAAACGAGTAAAACGAGTAAAACGAGTAAAACGAGTAAAACGAGTAAAACGAGTAAAACGAGTAAAACGAGTAAAACGAGTAAAACGAGTAAAACGAGTAAAACGAGTAAACGAGTAAAACGAGTAAAACGAGTAAAACGAGCAAAACTAGTAAAACGAGTAAAACGAGCAAAACTAGTAAAACGAGTATAACGAGTAAAACGAGTAAAACGAGTAAAACGAGTAAAACGAGTAAAACGAGTAAAACGAGTAAAACGAGTAAAACGAGCAAAACTAGTAAAACGGTAAAACGAGTAAAACGAGTAAAACGAGTAAAACGAGTAAAACGAGTAAAACGAGTAAAACGAGTAAAACGAGTAAAACGAGTAAAACGAGTAAAACGAGTAAAACGAGTAAAACGAGTAAAACGAGTAAAACGAGCAAAACGAGTAAAACGAGTAAAACGAGTAAAACGAGCAAAACTAGTAAAACGGGTGAAACGAGTAAAACGAGTAAAACGAGTAAAACGAGTAAAACGAGTAAAACGAGTAAAACGAGTAAAACGAGTAAAACGAGTAAAACTAGTAAAACGAGTAAAACGAGTAAAACTAGTAAAACGGGTAAAACGAGTAAAACGAGTAAAACGAGTAAAACGAGTAAAACGAGTAAAACGAGTAAAACGGGTAAAACGAGTAAAACGAGTAAAACGAGTAAAACGAGTAAAACGAGTAAAACGAGGTAAAACTAGTAAAACGAGTAAAACGAGTAAAACGAGTAAAACAAGTAAAACAAGTAAAACGAGTAAAACGAGTAAAACGAGTAAAACGAGTAAAACGAGTAAAACGAGTAAAACGAGTAAAACGAGTAAAACGAGTAAAACGAGTAAAACGAATAAAACGAGTAAACGAGTAAAACGAGTAAAACGAGTAAAACGAGTAAAACGAGTAAAACGAGTAAAACGAGTAAAACGAGTAAAACGAGTAAACGAGTAAAACGAGTAAAACGAGTAAAACGAGTAAAACGAGTAAAACGAGTAAAACGAGTAAAACGAGTAAAACGAGTAAAACGAGTAAAACGAGTAAAACGAGTAAAACGAGTAAAACGAGTAAAACGAGTAAAACGAGTAAAACGAGTAAAACGAGTAAAACGAGTAAAACGAGTAAAACGAGTAAAACGAGTAAAACGAGTAAAACGAGTAAAACGAGTAAAACTAGTAAAACTAGTTAAACGAGTAAAACGAGTAAAACGAGTAAAACGAGTAAAACTAGTTAAACGAGTAAAACGAGTAAAACGAGTAAAACGAGTAAAACGAGTAAAACGAGTAAAACGAGTAAAACGGGTAAAACGAGTGAAACGAGTAAAGCGAGTAAACGAGTTAAACGAGTAAAACGAGTAAAACGAGTAAAACGAGCAAAACTAGTAAAACGAGTAAAAACGAGCAAAACTAGTAAAACGAGTATAACGAGTAAAACGAGTAAACGAGTAAAACGAGTAAAACGAGTAAAACGAGTAAAACGAGTAAAACGAGTAAAACGAGTAAAACGAGCAAAACTAGTAAAACGGGTAAAACGAGTAAAACGAGTAAAACGAGTAAAACGAGTAAAACGAGTAAAACGAGTAAAACGAGTAAAACGAGTAAAACGAGTAAAACGAGTAAAACGAGTAAAACGAGTAAAACGAGTAAAACGAGTAAAACGAGTAAAACGAGTAAAACGAGTAAAACGAGTAAAACGAGTAAAACGAGTAAAACGAGTAAAACGAGTAAAACGAGTAAAACGAGTAAAACGAGTAAAACGAGTAAAACGAGTAAAACGAGTAAAACGAGTAAAACGAGTAAAACGAGTAAAACGAGTAAAACGAGTAAAACGAGTAAAACGAGTAAAACGAGTAAAACGAGTAAAACGAGTAAAACGAGTAAAACGAGTAAAACGGGTAAAACGAGTAAAACGAGTAAAGCGAGTAAAACGAGTTAAACGAGTAAAACGAGTAAAACGAGTAATACGAGCAAAACTAGTAAAACGAGTAAAACGAGTAAAACGAGTAAAACGAGTAAAACGAGCAAAACTAGTAAAACGAGTAAAACGAGCAAAACTAGTAAAACGAGTAAAACGAGTAAAACGAGTAAAACGAGTAAAACGAGTAAAACGAGTAAAACGAGCAAAACTAGTAAAACGAGTAAAACGAGTAAAACGAGTAAAACGAGTAAAACGAGTAAAACGAGTAAAACGAGTAAAACGGGTAAAACGAGTAAAACGAGTAAAACGAGTAAAACGAGTAAAACGAGTAAAACGAGTAAACTAGTAAAACGAGTAAAACGAGTAAAACGAGTAAAACAAGTAAAACAAGTAAAACGAGTAAAACGAGTAAAACGAGTAAAACGAGTAAAACGAGTAAAACGAGTAAAACGAGTAAAACGAGTAAAACGAGTAAAACGAGTAAAACGAGTAAAACGAGTAAAACGAGTAAACGAGTAAAACGAGTAAAACGAGTAAAACGAGTAAAACGAGTAAAACGAGTAAAACGAGTAAAACGAGTAAAAGAGTAAAACGAGTAAAACGAGTAAAACGAGTAAAACGAGTAAAACGAGTAAAACGAGTAAAACGAGTAAAACGAGTAAAACGAGTAAAACGAGTAAAACGAGTAAAACGAGTAAAACGAGTAAAACGAGTAAAACGAGTAAAACGAGTAAAACGAGTAAAACGAGTAAAACGAGTAAAACGAGTAAACGAGTAAAACGAGTAAAACGAGTAAAACGAGTAAAACGAGTAAAACGAGTAAAACTAGTAAAACTAGTTAAACGAGTAAAACGAGTAAAACGAGTAAAACGAGTAAAACTAGTTAAACGAGTAAAACGAGTAAAACGAGTAAAACGAGTAAAACGAGTAAAACGAGTAAAACGAGTAAAACGGGTAAAACGAGTGAAACGAGTAAAGCGAGTAAAACGAGTTAAACGAGTAAAACGAGTAAAACGAGTAAAACGAGCAAAACTAGTAAAACGAGTAAAACGAGCAAAAACTAGTAAAACGAGTATAACGAGTAAAACGAGTAAAACGAGTAAAACGAGTAAAACGAGTAAAACGAGTAAAACGAGTAAAACGAGTAAAACGAGTAAAACGAGCAAAACTAGTAAAACGGGTAAAACGAGTAAAACGAGTAAAACGAGTAAAACGAGTAAAACGAGTAAAACGAGTAAAACGAGTAAAACGAGTAAAACGAGTAAAACGAGTAAAACGAGTAAAACGAGTAAAACGAGTAAAACGAGTAAAACGAGTAAAACGAGTAAAACGAGTAAAACGAGTAAAACGAGTAAAACGAGTAAAACGAGCAAAACTAGTAAAACGGGTAAAACGAGTAAAACGAGTAAAACGAGTAAAACGAGTAAAACGAGTAAAACGAGTAAAACGAGTAAAACGAGTAAAACGAGTAAAACTAGTAAAACGAGTAAAACGAGTAAAACTAGTAAAACGGGTAAAACGAGTAAAACGAGTAAAACGAGTAAAACGAGTAAAACGAGTAAAACGAGTAAAACGAGTAAAACGAGTAAAACGAGTAAAACGAGTAAAACGAGCAAAACGAGCAAAACTAGTAAAACGAGCAAAACTAGTAAAACGAGTAAAACGAGTAAAACGAGTAAAACGAGTAAAACTAGTAAAACTAGTAAAACTAGTTAAACGAGTAAAACGAGTAAAACGAGTAAAACGAGTAAAACTAGTTAAACGAGTAAAACGAGTAAAACGAGTAAAACGAGTAAAACGAGTAAAACGAGTAAAACGAGTAAAACGAGTAAAACGAGTAAAACGAGTAAAACGAGTAAAACGAGTAAAACGAGTAAAACGAGTAAAACGAGTAAAACGAGTAAAACGGTACTAGTAAACGAGTAAAACGAGTAAAACGAGTAAACGAGTAAAACGAGTAAAACGAGTAAAACGAGTAAAACGAGTAAAACGAGTAAAACGAGTAAAACGAGTAAAACGAGTAAAACGAGTAAAACGAGTAAAACGAGTAAAACGAGTAAAACGAGTAAAAACGAGTAAAACGAGTAAAACGAGTAAAACGAGTAAAACGAGTAAAACGAGTAAAACGAGTAAAACGAGTAAAACGAGTAAACGAGTAAAACGAGTAAAACGAGTAAAACGAGTAAAACGAGTAAAACGAGTAAAACGAGTAAAACGAGTAAAAACGAGTAAAACGGTAAACGAGTAAAACGAGTAAAACGAGCAAAACGAGCAAAACTAGTAAAACGAGCAAAACTAGTAAAACGAGTAAAACGAGTAAAACGAGTAAAACGAGTAAAACGAGTAAAACGAGTAAAACGAGTAAAACGAGTAAAACTAGTAAACGAGTAAAACGAGTAAAACGAGTAAAACGAGTAAAACGAGTAAAACGAGTAAAACGAGTAAAACGAGTAAAACGAGTAAAACGAGTAAAACGAGTAAACGAGTAAAACGAGTAAAACGAGTAAAACGAGTAAAACGAGTAAAACGAGTAAAACGAGTAAAACGAGTAAAACGAGTAAAACGAGTAAAACGAGTAAAACGGGTAAAACGAGTAAAACGAGTAAAGCGAGTAAAACGAGTTAAACGAGTAAAACGAGTAAAACGAGTAATACGAGCAAAACTAGTAAACGAGTAAAACGAGTAAAACGAGTAAAACGAGTAAAACGAGCAAAACTAGTAAAACGAGTAAAACGAGCAAAACTAGTAAAACGAGTAAAACGAGTAAAACGAGTAAAACGAGTAAAACGAGTAAAACGAGTAAAACGAGTAAAACGAGCAAAACTAGTAAAACGAGTAAAACGAGTAAAACGAGTAAAACGAGTAAAACGAGTAAAACGAGTAAAACGAGTAAAACGAGTAAAACGAGTAAAACGAGTAAAACGAGTAAAACGGGTAAAACTAGTAAAACGAGTAAAACGAGTAAAACGAGTAAAACAAGTAAAACAAGTAAAACGAGTAAAACGAGTAAAACGAGTAAAACGAGTAAAACGAGTAAAACGAGTAAAACGAGTAAAACGAGTAAAACGAGTAAAACGAGTAAAACGAGTAAAACGAGTAAAACGAGTAAAACGAGTAAAACGAGTAAAACGAGTAAAACGAGTAAAACGAGTAAAACGAGTAAAACGAGTAAAACGAGTAAAACGAGCAAAACTAGTAAAACGAGTAAAACGACAAAAAGCAAAACTAGTAAAACGAGTAAAACGAGTAAAACGAGTAAAACGAGTAAAACGAGTAAAACGAGTAAAACGAGTAAAACGAGTAAAACGAGCAAAACTAGTAAAACGGGTAAAACGAGTAAAACGAGTAAAACGAGTAAAACGAGTAAAACGAGTAAAACGAGTAAAACGAGTAAAACGAGTAAAACGAGTAAAACGAGTAAAACGAGTAAAACGAGTAAAACGAGCAAAACGAGTAAAACGAGTAAAACGAGTAAAACGAGCAAAACTAGTAAAACGGGTGAAACGAGTAAAACGAGTAAAACGAGTAAAACGAGTAAAACGAGTAAAACGAGTAAAACGAGTAAAACGAGTAAAACGAGTAAAACTAGTAAAACGAGTAAAACGAGTAAAACTAGTAAAACGGGTAAAACGAGTAAAACGAGTAAAACGAGTAAAACGAGTAAAACGAGTAAAACGAGTAAAACGGGTAAAACGAGTAAAACGAGTAAAACGAGTAAAACGAGTAAAACAGTAAAACGAGTAAAACGAGTAAAACTAGTAAAACGAGTAAAACGAGTAAAACGAGTAAAACAAGTAAAACAAGTAAAACGAGTAAAACGAGTAAAACGAGTAAAACGAGTAAACGAGTAAAACGAGTAAAACGAGTAAAACGAG
>NW_027486189.1:0-25509 GCF_050908995.1 Andrena cerasifolii
GACGGACTGACCGACCGACTGACCGACTGACCGTCCGACTGAACGACTGACCGACCGACCGACCGACCGACCGACCGACCGACCGACCGACCGACCGACCGACCGACCGACCGACCGAACGACGGACTGACCGACCGACTGACCGACTGACCGACCGACTGACCGACTGACCGACGGACCGACTGACCGACTGACCGTCTGACCGACCGACCGACCGACCGACGGACCGACCGACCGACCAACCGACCGACCGACCGACCGACCGACCGACCGACCGACCGACCGACCGACCGACCGACCGACCGACCGACCGACCGACTGTCTGACCGACCGACGGACTGACCGACCGACCGACCGACCGAACGACGGACTGACCGACCGACTGACCGACCGACCGACCGACGGACCGACCGACCGACCGAACGACGGACTGACCGACCGACTTACCGACTGACCGACCGACTGACCGACTGAACGACGGACCGACTGTCCGACTGACCGTCTGACCGACCGACCGACCGACCGACCGACCGACCGACCGACCGACCGACCCACCGACCGACCGACCGACCGACGGACTGACCGACCGACCGACCGAACGAACGACGGACTGACCGACCGACCGACGGACTGACCGACCGACCGACCGACCGAACGACGGACTGACCGACCGACTGACCGACCGACTGACCGACGGACCGACTGACCGACTAACCGTCTGACCGACCGACCGACCGACCGAACGACGGACTGACCGACCGACTGACCGACTGACCGTCCGACTGAACGACTGACCGACGGACCGACTGACCGACTGACCGTCTGACCGACCGACCGACCGACCGACCGACCGACCGACCGACCGACCGACGGACCGACCGACCGACCAACCGACCGACCGACCGACCGACCGACCGACCGACTGTCTGACCGACCTACCGACCGACCGACCGACCGACCGACCGACCGACCGACCGACCGACCGACCGACCGACTGTCTGACCGACCGACGGACCGACCGACCGACCGACCGACCGACCGACCGACCGACCGACCGACCGACCGACCGACCGACCGACCGACTCTCTGACCGACCGACCGACCGACCGAACGACGGACTGACCGACCGACTGACCGACTGACCGACCGACTGACCGACTGACCGACGGACCGACCGACTGACCGACTGACCGACCGACTGACTGACCGACCGACCGACCGACCGACCGACCGACCGACCGACCGACCGACCGACCGACCGACCGACCGACCGACTCTCTGACCGACCGACCGACCGACCGAACGACGGACTGACCGACCGACTGACCGACTGACCGACCGACTGACCGACTGACCGACGGACCGACCGACTGACCGACTGACCGACCGACTGACTGACCGACCGACCGACCGACCGACCGACCGACCGACAGACCGACCGACCGACCGACCGACCGACCGACCGACCGACCGACCGACCGACCGACCGACCGACCGACCGACCGACCGACCGACTGTCTGACCGACCGACGGACCGACGGACCGACCGACCGACCGACCGACCGACCGACCGACCGACCGACCGACCGACCGACCGAACGACGGACTGACCGACCGACTGACCGACCGACCGACCGACCGACCGACGGACTGACCGACCGACCGACCGACCGAACGACGGACTGACCGACCGACTGACCGACTGACCGTCCGACTGAACGACTGACCGACGGACCGACTGACCGACTGACCGTCTGACCGACCGACCGACCGACCGACCGACCGACCGACCGACTCTCTGACCGACCGACCGACCGACCGAACGACGGACTGACCGACCGACTGACCGACTGACCGACCGACTGACCGACTGACCGACGGACCGACCGACTGACCGACTGACCGACCGACTGACTGACCGACCGACCGACCGACCGACCGACCGACCGACCGACCGACCGACCGACCGACCGACCGAACGACGGACTGACCGACCGACTGACCGACTGACCGACCGACTGACCGACCGAACGACGGACTGACCGACCGACTGACCGACTGACCGTCCGACTGAACGACTGACCGACCGACCGACCGACCGACCGACCGACCGACCGACCGACCGACCGACCGACCGACCGACCGACCGACCGACCGACCGACCGACCGACCGACTCTCTGACCGACCGACCGACCGACCGAACGACGGACTGACCGACCGACTGACCGACTGACCGACCGACTGACCGACTGACCGACGGACCGACCGACTGACCGACTGACCGACCGACTGACTGACCGACCGACCGACCGACCGACCGACCGACCGACCGACCGACCGAACGACGGACTGACCGACCGACTGACCGACTGACCGACCGACTGACCGACTGACCGACGGACCGACTGACCGACTGACCGTCTGACCGACCGACCGACCGACCGACGGACCGACCGACCGACCAACCGACCGACCGACCGACCGACCGACCGACCGACCGACCGACCGACCGACCGACCGACCGACCGACCGACCGACTGTCTGACCGACCGACGGACTGACCGACCGACCGACCGACCGAACGACGGACTGACCGACCGACTGACCGACTGACCGTCCGACTGAACGACTGACCGACCGACCGACCGACCGACCGACCGACCGACCGACCGACCGACCGACCGACCGACCGACCGACCGAACGACGGACTGACCGACCGACTGACCGACTGACCGACCGACTGACCGACTGACCGACGGACCGACTGACCGACTGACCGTCTGACCGACCGACCGACCGACCGACGGACCGACCGACCGACCAACCGACCGACCGACCGACCGACCGACGACCGACCGACCGACCGACCGACCGACCGACCGACCGACCGACCGACCGACTGTCTGACCGACCGACGGACTGACCGACCGACCGACCGACCGAACGACGGACTGACCGACCGACTGACCGACCGACCGACCGACGGACCGACCGACCGACCGAACGACGGACTGACCGACCGACTTACCGACTGACCGACCGACTGACCGACTGAACGACGGACCGACTGTCCGACTGACCGTCTGACCGACCGACCGACCGACCGACCGACCGACCGACCGACCGACCGACCCACCGACCGACCGACCGACCGACGGACTGACCGACCGACCGACCGAACGAACGACGGACTGACCGACCGACCGACGGACTGACCGACCGACCGACCGACCGAACGACGGACTGACCGACCGACTGACCGACCGACTGACCGACGGACCGACTGACCGACTAACCGTCTGACCGACCGACCGACCGACGACCGACCGACCGACCGACAGACCGACCGACCGACCGACCGACCGACCGACCGACCGACCGACCGACCGACCGACCGACCGACCGACGACCGACCGACCGACCGACCGACCGACCGACCGACCGACCGACCGACCGACCGACCGACCGACCGACCGACCGACCGACTGTCTGACCGACCGACGGACCGACCGACCGACCGACCGACCGACCGACCGACCGACCGACCGACCGACCGACCGACCGACCGACCGACCGAACGACGGACTGACCGACCGACTGACCGACTGACCGACCGACTGACCGACTGAACGACGGACCGACCGACTGACCGACTGACCGACCGACTGACTGACCGACCGACCGACCGACCGACCGACCGACCGACCGACCGACCGACCGACTGTCTGACCGACCGAACGACCGACTGTCTGACCGACCGACCGACCGACCGAACGACGGACTGACCGACCGACTGACCGACTGACCGACCGACTGACCGACTGACCGACTGACCGACCGACCGACTGACCGACCGACTGACCGACTGACCGACGGACCGACTGACCGACTGACCGTCTGACCGACCGACCGACCGACCGACCGACCGACCGACCGACCGACCGACCGACTGTCTGACCGACCGACCGACCGACCGAACGACGGACTGACCGACCGACCGACCGACTGACCGACCGACCGACCGACCGACCGACCGACCGACCGACCGACCGACCGACCGACTGTCTGACCGACCGACGGACCGACGGACCGACCGACCGACCGACCGACCGACCGACCGACCGACCGACCCACCGACCGACCGACCGACCGACGGACTGACCGACCGACCGACGGACTGACAAACCGACCGACCGACCGAACGACGGACTGACCGACCGACTGACCGACTGACCGACCGACTGACCGACTGACCGACGGACCGACCGACCGACCGACCGACCGACGGACTGACCGACCGACCGACAGAACGACCGACCGACGGACCAACGGACCGACCGACCGACCGACCGACCGACCGACCGACCGACCGACCGACCGACCGACCGACCGACTCTCTGACCGACCGACCGACCGACCGAACGACGGACTGACCGACCGACTGACCGACTGACCGACCGACTGACCGACTGACCGACGGACCGACCGACTGACCGACTGACCGACCGACTGACTGACCGACCGACCGACCGACCGACCGACCGACCGACAGACCGACCGACCGACCGACCGACCGACCGACCGACCGACCGACCGACCGACCGACCGACCGACCGACCGACCGACCGACCGACCGACCGACTGTCTGACCGACCGACGGACCGACGGACCGACCGACCGACCGACCGACCGACCGACCGACCGACCGACCGACCGACCGACCGAACGACGGACTGACCGACCGACTGACCGACCGACCGACCGACCGACCGACGGACTGACCGACCGACCGACCGACCGAACGACGGACTGACCGACCGACTGACCGACTGACCGTCCGACTGAACGACTGACCGACGGACCGACTGACCGACTGACCGTCTGACCGACCGACCGACCGACCGACCGACCGACCGACCGACCGACCGACGGACCGACCGACCGACTGACCGACTGACCGACGGACCGACTGACCGACTGACCGTCTGACCGACCGACCGACCGACCGACGGACCGACCGACCGACCAACCGACCGACCGACCGACCGACCGACCGACCGACCGACCGACCGACCGACCGACCGACCGACCGACCGACCGACCGACTGTCTGACCGACCGACGGACTGACCGACCGACCGACCGACCGAACGACGGACTGACCGACCGACTGACCGACTGACCGTCCGACTGAACGACTGACCGACCGACCGACCGACCGACCGACCGACCGACCGACCGACCGACCGACCGACCGACGGACCGACCGACCGACCGAACGACGGACTGACCGACCGACTTACCGACTGACCGACCGACTGACCGACTGAACGACGGACCGACTGTCCGACTGACCGTCTGACCGACCGACCGACCGACCGACCGACCGACCGACCGACCGACCGACCCACCGACCGACCGACCGACCGACGGACTGACCGACCGACCGACCGAACGAACGACGGACTGACCGACCGACCGACGGACTGACCGACCGACCGACCGACCGAACGACGGACTGACCGACCGACTGACCGACCGACTGACCGACGGACCGACTGACCGACTAACCGTCTGACCGACCGACCGACCGACCGACCGACCGACCGACCGACAGACCGACCGACCGACCGACCGACCGACCGACCGACCGACCGACCGACCGACCGACCGACCGACCGACCGACCGACGACGACCGACCGACCGACCGACCGACCGACCGACCGACCGACCGACCGACCGACCGACTGTCTGACCGACCGACGGACCGACCGACCGACCGACCGACCGACCGACCGACCGACCGACGACCGACCGACCGACCGACCGACCGAACGACGGACTGACCGACCGACTGACCGACTGACCGACCGACTGACCGACTGAACGACGGACCGACCGACTGACCGACTGACCGACCGACTGACTGACCGACCGACCGACCGACCGACCGACCGACCGACCGACCGACCGACCGACTGTCTGACCGACCGAACGACCGACTGTCTGACCGACCGACCGACCGACCGAACGACGGACTGACCGACCGACTGACCGACTGACCGACCGACTGACCGACTGACCGACTGACCGACCGACCGACTGACCGACCGACTGACCGACTGACCGACGGACCGACTGACCGACTGACCGTCTGACCGACCGACCGACCGACCGACCGACCGACCGACCGACCGACCGACCGACTGTCTGACCGACCGACCGACCGACCCGAACGACGGACTGACCGACCGACCGACCGACTGACCGACCGACCGACCGACCGACCGACCGACCGACCGACCGACCGACCGACCGACTGTCTGACCGACCGACGGACCGACGGACCGACCGACCGACCGACCGACCGACCGACCGACCGACCGACCCACCGACCGACCGACCGACCGACGGACTGACCGACCGACCGACGGACTGACAAACCGACCGACCGACCGAACGACGGACTGACCGACCGACTGACCGACTGACCGACCGACTGACCGACTGACCGACGGACCGACCGACCGACCGACCGACCGACGGACTGACCGACCGACCGACAGAACGACCGACCGACGGACCAACGGACCGACCGACCGACCGACCGACCGACCGACCGACCGACCGACCGACCGACCGACCGACCGACTCTCTGACCGACCGACCGACCGACCGAACGACGGACTGACCGACCGACTGACCGACTGACCGACCGACTGACCGAATGACCGACGGACCGACCGACTGACCGACTGACCGACCGACTGACTGACCGACCGACCGACCGACCGACCGACCGACCGACAGACCGACCGACCGACCGACCGACCGACCGACCGACCGACCGACGACCGACCGACCGACCGACCGACCGACCGACCGACCGACCGACTGTCTGACCGACCGACGGACCGACGGACCGACCGACCGACCGACCGACCGACCGACGACCGACCGACCGACCGACCGAACGACGGACTGACCGACCGACTGACCGACCGACCGACCGACCGACCGACGGACTGACCGACCGACCGACCGACCGAACGACGGACTGACCGACCGACTGACCGACTGACCGTCCGACTGAACGACTGACCGACGGACCGACTGACCGACTGACCGTCTGACCGACCGACCGACCGACCGACCGACCGACCGACCGACCGACCGACGGACCGACCGACCGACCAACCGACCGACCGACCGACCGACCGACCGACCGACTGTCTGACCGACCTACCGACCGACCGACCGACCGACCGACCGACCGACCGACCGACCGACCGACCGACCGACTGTCTGACCGACCGACGGACCGACCGACCGACCGACCGACCGACCGACCGACCGACCGACCGACCGACCGACCGACCGACCGACCGACTCTCTGACCGACCGACCGACCGACCGAACGACGGACTGACCGACCGACTGACCGACTGACCGACCGACTGACCGACTGACCGACGGACCGACCGACTGACCGACTGACCGACCGACTGACTGACCGACCGACCGACCGACCGACCGACCGACGACAGACCGACCGACCGACCGACCGACCGACCGACCGACCGACCGACCGACCGACCGACCGACCGACCGACCGACCGACCGACCGACCGACTGTCTGACCGACCGACGGACCGACGGACCGACCGACCGACCGACCGACCGACCGACCGACCGACGACCGACCGACCGACCGACCGACCGACCGACCGACCGAACGACGGACTGACCGACCGACTGACCGACCGACCGACCGACCGACCGACGGACTGACCGACCGACCGACCGACCGAACGACGGACTGACCGACCGACTGACCGACTGACCGTCCGACTGAACGACTGACCGACGGACCGACTGACCGACTGACCGTCTGACCGACCGACCGACCGACCGACCGACCGACCGCCGACCGACGGACCGACCGACCGACCAACCGACCGACCGACCGACCGACCGACCGACCGACTGTCTGACCGACCTACCGACCGACCGACCGACCGACCGACCGACCGACCGACCGACCGACCGACCGACCGACTGTCTGACCGACCGACGGACCGACCGACCGACCGACCGACCGACCGACCGACCGACCGACCGACCGACCGACCGACCGACCGACCGACCGACCGACCGACTCTCTGACCGACCGACCGACCGACCGAACGACGGACTGACCGACCGACTGACCGACTGACCGACCGACTGACCGACTGACCGACGGACCGACCGACTGACCGACTGACCGACCGACTGACTGACCGACCGACCGACCGACCGACCGACCGACCGACAGACCGACCGACCGACCGACCGACCGACCGACCGACCGACCGACCGACCGACCGACCGACCGACCGACCGACCGACCGACCGACACTGTCTGACCGACCGACGGACCGACGGACCGACCGACCGACCGACCGACCGACCGACCGACCGACCGACCGACCGACCGACCGACCGAACGACGGACTGACCGACCGACTGACCGACCGACCGACCGACCGACCGACGGACTGACCGACCGACCGACCGACCGAACGACGGACTGACCGACCGACTGACCGACTGACCGTCCGACTGAACGACTGACCGACGGACCGACTGACCGACTGACCGTCTGACCGACCGACCGACCGACCGACCGACCGACCGACCGACCGACCGACCGACCGACCGACCGACCGACCGACCGACCGACCGACCGACCGACCGAACGACGGACTGACCGACCGACTGACCGACTGACCGACCGACTGACCGACTGACCGACGGACCGACTGACCGACTGACCGTCTGACCGACCGACCGACCGACCGACGGACCGACCGACCGACCGACCGACCGACCGACCGACCGACCGACCGACCGACCGACCGACTGTCTGACCGACCGACCGACCGACCGAACGACGGACTGACCGACCGACTGACCGACTGACCGACCGACTGACCGACTGACCGACTGACCGACCGACTGACTGACCGACCGACTGACCGACTGACCGACGGACCGACCGACTGACCGACTGACCGACCGACCGACTGACCGACCGACCGACCGACCGACCGACCGACCGACCGACCGACCGACCGACCGACCGACCGACCGACCGACCGACTGACCGACCGACCGACCGACCGACCGAACGACGGACTGACCGACCGACTTACCGACTGACCGACCGACTGACCGACTGACCGACGGACCGACTGTCCGACTGACCGTCTGACCGACCGACCGACCGACCGACCGACCGACCGACCGACCGACCGACCCACCGACCGACCGACCGACCGACGGACTGACCGACCGACCGACCGAACGAACGACGGACTGACCGACCGACCGACGGACTGACCGACCGACCGACCGACCGACCGACCGACCGACCGACCGACTCTCTGACCGACCGACCGACCGACCGAACGACGGACTGACCGACCGACTGACCGACTGACCGACCGACTGACCGACTGACCGACGGACCGACCGACTGACCGACTGACCGACCGTCTGACCGACCGACCGACCAACCGACCGACCGACCGACCGACCGACCGACCGACCGACCGACCCACCGACCGACCGACGACCGACGGACTGTCTGACCGACCGACCGACCGACCGAACGACGGACTGACCGACCGACTGACCGACTGACCGACCGACTGACCGACTGACCGACTGACCGACCGACTGACTGACCGACCGACTGACCGACTGACCGACGGACCGACCGACTGACCGACTGACCGACCGACCGACTGACCGACCGACCGACCGACCGACCGACCGACCGACCGACCGACCGACCGACCGACCGACCGACCGAACGACGGACTGACCGACCGACTTACCGACTGACCGACCGACTGACCGACTGACCGACGGACCGACCGACCGACCGACCGACCGACCGACCGACCGACCGACCGACCGACCGACCGACCGACCGACCGACCGACTGACCGACCGACCGACCGACCGTCTGACTGACCGACCGACCGACCGACCGACCGACCGACCGACCGACCGACCGACCAACTGACCGACCGACTGACCGACTGACCGACGGACCGACCGACCGAACGACGGACTGACCGACCGACTGACCGACCGACCGACCGACCGACCGACCGACGGACTGACCGACCGACCGACCGACCGAACGACGGACTGACCGACCGACTGACCGACTGACCGTCCGACTGAACGACTGACCGACGGACCGACTGACCGACTGACCGTCTGACCGACCGACCGACCGACCGACCGACCGACCGACCGACCGACGGACCGACCGACCGACCAACCGACCGACCGACCGACCGACCGACTGTCTGACCGACCTACCGACCGACCGACCGACCGACCGACCGACCGACCGACCGACCGACCGACCGACCGACCGACTGTCTGACCGACCGACGGACCGACCGACCGACCGACCGACCGACCGACCGACCGACCGACCGACCGACCGACCGACCGACCGACCGACCGACCGACCGACTCTCTGACCGACCGACCGACCGACCGAACGACGGACTGACCGACCGACCGACTGACCGACTGACCGACCGACTGACCGACTGACCGACGGACCGACCGACTGACCGACTGACCGACCGACTGACTGACCGACCGACCGACCGACCGACCGACCGACCGACCGACCGACCGACCGACCGACCCACCGACCGACCGACCGACCGACGGACTGACCGACCGACCGACCGAACGAACGACGGACTGACCGACCGACCGACTGTCTGACCGACCGACGGACCGACGGACCGACCGACCGACCGACCGACCGACCGACCGACCGACCGACCGACCGACCGACCGAACGACGGACTGACCGACCGACTGACCGACCGACCGACCGACCGACCGACGGACTGACCGACCGACCGACCGACCGAACGACGGACTGACCGACCGACTGACCGACTGACCGTCCGACTGAACGACTGACCGACGGACCGACTGACCGACTGACCGTCTGACCGACCGACCGACCGACCGACCGACCGACCGACCGACCGACCGACCGACCGACCGACCGACCGACCGACCGACCGACGGACCGACCGACCGACCGACCGACCGAACGACGGACTGACCGACCGACTGACCGACTGACCGACCGACTGACCGACTGACCGACGGACCGACTGACCGACTGACCGTCTGACCGACCGACCGACCGACCGACGGACCGACCGACCGACCAACCGACCGACCGACCGACCGACCGACCGACCGACCGACCGACCGACCGACCGACCGACCGACCGACCGACTGTCTGACCGACCGACCGACCGACCGAACGACGGACTGACCGACCGACTGACCGACTGACCGACCGACTGACCGACTGACCGACTGACCGACCGACTGACTGACCGACCGACTGACCGACTGACCGACCGACCGACCGACCGACCGACCGACCGACCGACCGACCGACCGACCGACCCACCGACCGACCGACCGACCGACGGACTGACCGACCGACCGACCGAACGAACGACGGACTGACCGACCGACCGACTGTCTGACCGACCGACGGACCGACGGACCGACCGACCGACCGACCGACCGACCGACCGACCGACCGACCGACCGACCGACCGAACGACGGACTGACCGACCGACTGACCGACCGACCGACCGACCGACCGACGGACTGACCGACCGACCGACCGACCGAACGACGGACTGACCGACCGACTGACCGACTGACCGTCCGACTGAACGACTGACCGACGGACCGACTGACCGACTGACCGTCTGACCGACCGACCGACCGACCGACCGACCGACCGACCGACCGACCGACTGTCTGACCGACCGACCGACCGACCGAACGACGGACTGACCGACCGACTGACCGACTGACCGACCGACTGACCGACTGACCGACTGACCGACCGACTGACTGACCGACCGACTGACCGACTGACCGACGGACCGACCGACTGACCGACTGACCGACCGACCGACTGACCGACCGACCGACCGACCGACCGACCGACCGACCGACCGACCGACCGACCGACCGACTGACCGACCGACCGACCGACCGACGGACCGACCGACCGACCAACCGACCGACCGACCGACCGACCGACCGACCGACCGACCGACCGACCGACCGACCGACCGACCGACCGACCGACTGTCTGACCGACCGACCGACCGACCGAACGACGGACTGACCGACCGACTGACCGACTGACCGACCGACTGACCGACTGACCGACTGACCGACCGACTGACTGACCGACCGACTGACCGACTGACCGACGGACCGACCGACTGACCGACTGACCGACCGACCGACTGACCGACCGACCGACCGACCGACCGACCGACCGACCGACCGACCGACCGACCGACCGACTGACCGACCGACCGACCGACCGACCGAACGACGGACTGACCGACCGACTTACCGACTGACCGACCGACTGACCGACTGACCGACGGACCGACTGTCCGACTGACCGTCTGACCGACCGACCGACCGACCGACCGACCGACCGACCGACCGACCGACCCACCGACCGACCGACCGACCGTCTGACCGACCGACCGACCGACCGACCGACCGACCGACCGACCGACCGACCGACCGACCGACCGACCGACCGACCGACCGACCGACCGACCGACCGACCGACCGACCGACCGACCGACCGACCGACCGACCGACCGACCGACCGACCGACTGACCGACCGACCGACCGAACGACGGACTGACCGACCGACTTACCGACTGACCGACCGACTGACCGACTGACCGACGGACCGACTGTCCGACTGACCGTCTGACCGACCGACCGACCGACCGACCGACCGACCGACCGACCGACCGACCCACCGACCGACCGACCGACCGACGGACTGACCGACCGACCGACCGAACGAACGACGGACTGACCGACCGACCGACGGACTGACCGACCGACCGACCGACCGAACGACGGACTGACCGACCGACTGACCAACTGACCGACCGACTGACCGACTGACCGACGGACCGACTGACCGACTGACCGTCTGACCGTCCGACTGACCGACTGACCGACCGACTGACCGACTGACCGACGGACCGACTGACCGACTGACCGTCTGACCGACCGACCGACCGACCGACGGACCGACCGACCGACCAACCGACCGACCGACCGACCGACCGACCGACCGACCGACCGACCGACCGACCGACCGACCGACCGACCGACTGTCTGACCGACCGACCGACCGACCGAACGACGGACTGACCGACCGACTGACCGACTGACCGACCGACTGACCGTCTGACCGACGGACCGACTGACCGACTGACCGTCTGACTGACCGACCGACCGACCGACCGACCGACTGTCTGACCGACCGACGGACCGACGGACCGACCGACCGACCGACCGACCGACCGACCGACCGACCGACCGACCGACCGACCGACCGACCGACCGACCGACCGACCGACCGACCGACCGACTGTCTGACCGACCGACGGACCGACGGACCGACCGACCGACCGACCGACCGACCGACCGACCGACCGACCGACCGACCGACCGAACGACGGACTGACCGACCGACTGACCGACCGACCGACCGACCGACCGACGGACTGACCGACCGACCGACCGACCGACCGACCGACCGACCGACGGACCGACCGACCGACTGACCGACCGACCGACCGAACGACGGACTGACCGACCGACTTACCGACTGACCGACCGACTGACCGACTGACCGACGGACCGACTGTCCGACTGACCGTCTGACCGACCGACCGACCGACCGACCGACCGACCGACCGACCGACCGACCCACCGACCGACCGACCGACCGACGGACTGACCGACCGACCGACCGAACGAACGACGGACTGACCGACCGACCGACGGACTGACCGACCGACCGACCGACCGAACGACGGACTGACCGACCGACTGACCAACTGACCGACCGACTGACCGACTGACCGACGGACCGACTGACCGACTGACCGTCTGACCGACCGACTGACCGACTGACCGACCGACTGACCGACTGACCGACGGACCGACTGACCGACTGACCGTCTGACCGACCGACCGACCGACCGACGGACCGACCGACCGACCAACCGACCGACCGACCGACCGACCGACCGACCGACCGACCGACCGACCGACCGACCGACCGACCGACCGACTGTCTGACCGACCGACCGACCGACCGAACGACGGACTGACCGACCGACTGACCGACTGACCGACCGACTGACCGACTGACCGACTGACCGACCGACTGACTGACCGACCGACTGACCGACTGACCGACGGACCGACCGACTGACCGACTGACCGACCGACCGACCGACCGACCGACCGACCGACCGACCGACCGACCGACCGACCGACCGACCGACCGACCGACCGACCGACCGACCGACTGACCGACCGACCGACCGACCGACCGAACGACGGACTGACCGACCGACTTACCGACTGACCGACCGACTGACCGACTGACCGACGGACCGACTGTCCGACTGACCGTCTGACCGACCGACCGACCGACCGACCGACCGACCGACCGACCGACCCACCGACCGACCGACCGACCGACGGACTGACCGACCGACCGACCGAACGAACGACGGACTGACCGACCGACCGACGGACTGACCGACCGACCGACCGACCGAACGACGGACTGACCGACCGACTGACCAACTGACCGACCGACTGACCGACTGACCGACGGACCGACTGACCGACTGACCGTCTGACTGACCGACCGACCGACCGACCGACCGACTGTCTGACCGACCGACGGACCGACGGACCGACCGACCGACCGACCGACCGACCGACCGACCGACCGACCGACCGACCGACCGACCGACCGACCGACCGACCGACCGACACCGACCGACCGACCGACTGTCTGACCGACGCGACGGACCGACGGACCGACCGACGACCGACCGACCGACCGACCGACCGACCGACCGACCGACCGACCGAACGACGGACTGACCGACCGACTGACCGACCGACCGACCGACCGACCGACGGACTGACCGACCGACCGACCGACCGAACGACGGACTGACCGACCGACTGACCGACTGACCGTCCGACTGAACGACTGACCGACGGACCGACTGACCGACTGACCGTCCTGACCGACCGACCGACCGACCGACCGACGACCGACCGACCGACGGACCGACCGACCGACCAACCGACCGACCGACCGACCGACCGACCGACCGACTGTCTGACCGACCTACCGACCGACCGACCGACCGACCGACCGACCGACCGACCGACCGACCGACCGACCGACCGACTGTCTGACCGACCGACGGACCGACCGACCGACCGACCGACCGACCGACCGACCGACCGACCGACCGACCGACCGACCGACCGACTCTCTGACCGACCGACCGACCGACCGAACGACGGACTGACCGACCGACTGACCGACCGACTGACCGACTGACCGACTGACCGACCGACTGACTGACCGACCGACCGACCGACCGACCGACCGACCGACAGACCGACCGACCGACCGACCGACCCGACCGACCACCCCGACCGACCGACCGACCGACCGACCGACCGACCGACCGACTGACCGACCGACCGACCGACCGACCGAACGACGGACTGACCGACCGACTTACCGACTGACCGACCGACTGACCGACTGACCGACGGACCGACTGTCCGACTGACCGTCTGACCGACCGACCGACCGACCGACCGACCGACCGACCGACCGACCGACCCACCGACCGACCGACCGACCGACGGACTGACCGACCGACCGACCGAACGAACGACGGACTGACCGACCGACCGACGGACTGACCGACCGACCGACCGACCGAACGACGGACTGACCGACCGACTGACCAACTGACCGACCGACTGACCGACTGACCGACGGACCGACTGACCGTCTGACTGACCGACCGACCGACCGACCGACCGACTGTCTGACCGACCGACGGACCGACGGACCGACCGACCGACCGACCGACCGACCGACCGACCGACCGACCGACCGACCGACCGACCGACCGACCGACCGACCGACCGACCGACCGACCGACCGACCGACTGTCTGACCGACCGACGGACCGACGGACCGACCGACCGACCGACCGACCGACCGACCGACCGACCGACCGACCGACCGACCGAACGACGGACTGACCGACCGACTGACCGACCGACCGACCGACCGACCGACGGACTGACCGACCGACCGACCGACCGAACGACGGACTGACCGACCGACTGACCGACTGACCGTCCGACTGAACGACTGACCGACGGACCGACTGACCGACGGACCGTCTGACCGACCGACCGACCGACCGACCGACCGACCGACCGACCGACGGACCGACCGACCGACCAACCGACCGACCGACCGACCGACCGACCGACCGACCGACTGTCTGACCGACCTACCGACCGACCGACCGACCGACCGACCGACCGACCGACCGACCGACCGACCGACCGACTGTCTGACCGACCGACGACCGACCGACCGACCGACCGACCGACCGACCGACCGACCGACCGACCGACCGACCGACCGACTCTCTGACCGACCGACCGACCGACCGAACGACGGACTGACCGACCGACTGACCGACTGACCGACGGACCGACCGACTGACCGACTGACCGACCGACTGACTGACCGACCGACCGACCGACCGACCGACCGACCGACAGACCGACCGACCGACCGACCGACCCCGACCGACCGACCGACCGACCGACCGACCGACCGACCGACGCCGACCGACCGACTGTCTGACCGACCGACGGACCGACGGACCGACCGACCGACCGACCGACCGACCGACCGACCGACCGACCGACCGACCGACCGACCGACCGACCGAACGACGGACTGACCGACCGACTGACCGACCGACCGACCGACCGACCGACGGAATGACCGACCGACCGACCGACCGAACGACGGACTGACCGACCGACTGACCGACTGACCGTCCGACTGAACGACTGACCGACGGACCGACTGACCGACTGACCGTCTGACCGACCGACGACCGACCGACCGACCGACCGACCGACCGACCGACCGACCGACCGACCGACCGACCGACGCCGACCGACCGACCGACGGACCGACCGACCGACCGACCGACCGACCGACTGACCGACTGACCGACCGACTGACCGACTGACCGACCGACCGACCGACCGACCGACCGACCGACCGACCGACCGACCGACCGACTGACCGACTGACCGACCGACGCACCGACCGACCGACCGACCGACCGACCGACCGACCGACCGACCGACCGACCGACCGACGACCGACCGACCGACCGACCGACCGACCGAACGACCGACTGTCTGACCGACCGACCGACCGACCGAACGACGGACTGACCGACCGACTGACCGACTGACCGACTGACCGACCGACTGACCGACTGACCGACTGACCGACCGACTGACTGAACGACCGACTGACCGACTGACCGACGGACCGACTGACCGACTGACCGTCTGACCGACCGACCGACCGACCGACCGACCGACCGACCGACCGACCGACTGTCTGACCGACCGACCGACCGACCGAACGACGGACTGACCGACCGACCGACCGACCGACTGACCGACCGACGACCGACCGACCGACCGACCGACCGACCGACCGACCGACCGACCGACCGACTGTCTGACCGACCGACGGACCGACGGACCGACCGACCGACCGACCGACCGACCGACCGACCGACCGACCGACCGACCGACCACCGACCGACCGACCGACCGACGGACTGACCGACCGACCGACGGACTGACCGACCGACCGACCGACCGAACGACGGACTGACCGACCGACTGACCGACTGACCGACCGACTGACCGACTGACCGACGGACCGACCGACCGACCGACCGACCGACGGACTGACCGACCGACCGACCGAACGACCGACCGACGGACCGACGGACCGACCGACCGACCGACCGACCGACCGACCGACCGACCGACCGACCGACCGACCGACCGACCGACCGACTCTCTGACCGACCGACCGACCGACCGAACGACGGACTGACCGACCGACTGACCGACTGACCGACCGACTGACCGACTGACCGACGACCGACCGACTGACCGACTGACCGACCGACTGACTGACCGACCGACCGACCGACCGACCCGACCGACCGACAGACCGACCGACCGACCGACCGACCGACCGACCGACCGACCGACCGACCGACCGACCGACCGACCGACCGACCGACCGACCGACCGACCGACCGACCGACCGACCGACCGAACGACGGACTGACCGACCGACTGACCGACTGACCGACCGACTGACCGACCGACCGACCGACCGACCGACTGACCGACCGACCGACCGAACGACGGACTGACCGACCGACTTACCGACTGACCGACCGACTGACCGACTGACCGACGGACCGACTGTCCGACTGACCGTCTGACCGACCGACCGACCGACCGACCGACCGACCGACCGACCGACCGACCCACCGACCGACCGACCGACCGACGGACTGACCGACCGACCGACCGAACGAACGACGGACTGACCGACCGACCGACGGACTGACCGACCGACCGACCGACCGAACGACGGACTGACCGACCGACTGACCAACTGACCGACCGACTGACCGACTGACCGACGGACCGACTGACCGACTGACCGTCTGACCGACCGACTGACCGACTGACCGACCGACTGACCGACTGACCGACGGACCGACTGACCGACTGACCGTCTGACCGACCGACCGACCGACCGACGGACCGACCGACCGACCAACCGACCGACCGCGACCGACGACCGACCGACCGACCGACCGACCGACCGACGCCGACCGACCGACCGACTGTCTGACCGACCGACCGACCGACCGAACGACGGACTGACCGACCGACTGACCGACTGACCGACCGACTGACCGACTGACCGACTGACCGACCGACTGACTGACCGACCGACCTGACCGACTGACCGACGACCGACCGACTGACCGACTGACCGACCGACCGACTGACCGACCGACCGACCGACCGACCGCACCGACCGACCGACCGACCGACCGACCGACCGACCGACCGACCGACCGACTGACCGACCGACCGACCGACCGACCGAACGACGGACTGACCGACCGACTTACCGACTGACCGACCGACTGACCGACTGACCGACGGACCGACTGTCCGACTGACCGTCTGACCGACCGACCGACCGACCGACCGACCGACCGACCGACCGACCCACCGACCGACCGACCGACCGACGGACTGACCGACCGACCGACCGAACGAACGACGGACTGACCGACCGACCGACGGACTGACCGACCGACCGACCGACCGAACGACGGACTGACCGACCGACTGACCAACTGACCGACCGACTGACCGACTGACGACCGACTGACGACGGACCGACTGACCGACTGACCGTCTGACTGACCGACCGACCGACCGACCGACCGACTGTCTGACCGACCGACGGACCGACGACCGACCGACCGACCGACCGACCGACCGACCGACCGACCGACCGACCGACCGACCGACCGACCGACCGACCGACCGACCGACCGACCGACTGTCTGACCGACCGACGGACCGACGGACCGACCGACCGACCGACCGACCGACCGACCGACCGACCGACCGACCGACCGACCGACCGACCGACCGACCGAACGACGGACTGACCGACCGACTGACCGACCGACCGACCGACCGACCGACGGACTGACCGACCGACCGACCGACCGAACGACGGACTGACCGACCGACTGACCGACTGACCGTCCGACTGAACGACTGACCGACGGACGACTGACCGACTGACCGTCTGACCGACCGACCGACCGCCGACCGACCGACCGACCGACGGACCGACCGACCGACGACTGACCGACCGACCGGACCGACACTGACCGACCGACCGACCGAACGACGGACTGACCGACCGACTTACCGACTGACCGACCGACTGACCGACTGACCGACGGACCGACTGTCCGACTGACCGTCTGACCGACCGACCGACCGACCGACCGACCGACCGACCGACCGACCGACCCACCGACCGACCGACCGACCGACGGACTGACCGACCGACCGACCGAACGAACGACGGACTGACCGACCGACCGACGGACTGACCGACCGACCGACCGACCGAACGACGGACTGACCGACCGACTGACCAACTGACCGACCGACTGACCGACTGACCGACGGACCGACTGACCGACTGACCGTCTGACCGACCGACTGACCGACTGACCGACCGACTGACCGACTGACCGACGGACCGACTGACCGACTGACCGTCTGACCGACCGACCGACCGACCGACGGACCGACCGACCGACCAACCGACCGACCGACCGACCGACCGACCGACCGACCGACCGACCGACCGACCGACCGACCGACCGACCGACTGTCTGACCGACCGACCGACCGACCGAACGACGGACTGACGACCGACTGACCGACTGACCGACCGACTGACCGACTGACCGACTGACCGACCGACTGACTGACCGACCGACTGACCGACTGACCGACGGACCGACCGACTGACCGACTGACCGACCGACCGACTGACCGACCGACCGACCGACCGACCGACCGACCGACCGACCGACCGACCGACCGACCGACCGACCGACGACCGACCGACCGACTGACCGACCGACCGACCGACCGACCGAACGACGGACTGACCGACCGACTTACCGACTGACCGACCGACTGACCGACTGACCGACGGACCGACTGTCCGACTGACCGTCTGACCGACCGACCGACCGACCGACCGACCGACCGACCGACCGACCCACCGACCCGACCGACCGACCGACGGACTGACCGACCGACCGACCGAACGAACGACGGACTGACCGACCGACCGACGGACTGACCGACCGACCGACCGACCGAACGACGGACTGACCGACCGACTGACCAACTGACCGACCGACTGACCGACTGACCGACGGACCGACTGACCGACTGACCGTCTGACTGACCGACCGACCGACCGACCGACCGACTGTCTGACCGACCGACGGACCGACGGACCGACCGACCGACCGACCGACCGACCGACCGACCGACCGACCGACCGACCGACCGACCGACCGACCGACCGACCGACCGACCGACCGACCGACTGTCTGACCGACCGACGGACCGACGGACCGACCGACCGACCGACCGACCGACCGACCGACCGACCGACCGACCGACCGACCGAACGACGGACTGACCGACCGACTGACCGACCGACCGACCGACCGACCGACGGACTGACCGACCGACCGACCGACCGAACGACGGACTGACCGACCGACTGACCGTCTGACCGTCCGACTGAACGACTGACCGACGGACCGACTGACCGACTGACCGTCTGACCGACCGACCGACCGACCGACCGACCGACCGACCGACCGACGGACCGACCGACCGACCAACCGACCGACCGACCGACCGACCGACCGACCGACCGACTGTCTGACCGACCTACCGACCGACCGACCGACCGACCGACCGACCGACCGACCGACCGACCGACCGACCGACCGACTGTCTGACCGACCGACGGACCGACCGACCGACCGACCGACCGACCGACCGACCGACCGACCGACCGACCGACCGACCGACCGACCGACCGACCGACTCTCTGACCGACCGACCGACCGACCGAACGACGGACTGACCGACCGACTGACCGACGACTGACCGACTGACCGACGGACCGACCGACTGACCGACTGACCGACCGACTGACTGACGCCGACCGACCCCGACCGACCGACCGACCGACAGACCGACCGACCGACCGACCGACCGACCGACCGACCGACCGACCGACCGACCGACCGACCGACCGACCGACCGACCGCCGACCGACTGACCGACCGACCGACCGACCGACCGAACGACGGACTGACCGACCGACTTACCGACTGACCGACCGACTGACCGACTGACCGACGGACCGACTGTCCGACTGACCGTCTGACCGACCGACCGACCGACCGACCGACCGACCGACCGACCGACCGAACGACGGACTGACCGACCGACTGACCAACTGACCGACCGACTGACCGACTGACCGACGGACCGACTGACCGTCTGACTGACCGACCGACCGACCGACCGACCGACTGTCTGACCGACCGACGGACCGACGGACCGACCGACCGACCGACCGACCGACCGACCGACCGACCGACCGACCGACCGACCGACCGACCGACCGACCGACCGACCGACCGACTGTCTGACCGACCGACGGACCGACGGACCGACCGACCGACCGACCGACCGACCGACCGACCGACCGACCGACCGACCGACCGAACGACGGACTGACCGACCGACTGACCGACCGACCGACCGACCGACCGACGGACTGACCGACCGACCGACCGACCGAACGACGGACTGACCGACCGACTGACCGACTGACCGTCCGACTGAACGACTGACCGACGGACCGACTGACCGACTGACCGTCTGACCGACCGACCGACCGACCGACCGACCGACCGACCGACCGACGGACCGACCGACCGACCAACCGACCGACCGACCGACCGACCGACCGACCGACCGACTGTCTGACCGACCTACCGACCGACCGACCGACCGACCGACCGACCGACCGGACCGACCGACCGACCGACCGACCGACTGTCTGACCGACCGACGACCGACCGACCGACCGACCGACCGACCGACCGACCGACCGACCGACGACCGACCGACCGACGACGACGACCGACCGACCGACCGACCGACCGACCGACCGACCGACCGACCGAACGACCGACTGTCTGACCGACCGACCGACCGACCGAAACGACGGACTGACCGACCGACTGACCGACTGACCGACCGACTGACCGACTGACCGACCGCCCGACCGACCGACCGACCGACCGACTGTCTGACCGACCGACGGACCGACGGACCGACGACCGACCGACCGACCGACCGACCGACCGACCGACCGACCGACCGACCGAACGACGGACTGACCGACCGACTGACCGACCGACCGACCGACCGACCGACGGACTGACCGACCGACCGACCGACCGAACGACGGACTGACCGACCGACTGACCGACTGACCGTCCGACTGAACGACTGACCGACGGACCGACTGACCGACTGACCGTCTGACCGACCGACCGACCGACCGACCGACCGACCGACCGACCGACGACCGACCGACCGACCAACCGACCGACCGACCGACCGACCGACCGACCGACCGACCGACTGTCTGACCGACCTACCGACACGACCGACCGACCGACCGACCACCGACCGACCGACCGACCCGACCGACTGTCTGACCGACCGACGGACCGACCGACCGACCGACCGACCGACCGACCGACCGACCGACCGACCGACCGACCGACTCTCTGACCGACCGACCGACCGACCGAACGACGGACTGACCGACCGACTGACCGACCGACTGACCGACTGACCGACGGACCGACCGACTGACCGACTGACCGACCGACTGACTGACCGACCGACCGACCGACCGACCGACCGACCGACAGACCGACCGACCGACCGACCGACCGACGACCGACCGACCGACCGACCGACCGACCGACCGACCGACCGACCGACCGACCGACGGACGGACCGACGGACCGACCGACCGACCGACCGACCGACCGACGACCGACCGACCGACCGACCGACCGACCGACCGTACGACGGACTGACCGACCGACTGACCGACCGACCGACCGACCGACCGACGGACTGACCGACCGACCGACCGACCGAACGACGGACTGACCGACCGACTGACCGACTGACCGTCCGACTGAACGACTGACCGACGGACCGACTGACCGACTGACCGTCTGACCGACCGACCGACCGACCGACCGACCGACCGACCGACCGACCGACCGACCGACCGACCGACGACCGACCGACCGACCGACCGACCGACCGACGACCGACCGGACCGACCGACCGACCGACCGACTGACCGACCGACCGACCGACGACCGACCGACCGACCGACCGACCGACACCGACCGACCGACTGTCTGACCGACCGACGGACCGACGGACCGACCGACCGACCGACCGACCGACCGACCGCCGACCGACCGACCGACCGGACCCACCGACCGACCGACCGACCGACGGACTGACCGACCGACCGACGGACTGACCGACCGACCGCACGACGACCGAACGACGGACTGACCGACCGACTGACAGACCTGACCGACCGACTGACCGACTGACCGACGGACCGACCGACCGACCGACCGACGAGACTGACCGACCGACCGACCGAACGACCGACCGACGGACCGACGGCGACCGACCGACCGACCGACCGACCGACGACCGACCGACCGACCGACCGACGACTCTCTGACCGACCGACCGACCGACCGAACGACGGACTGACCGACCGACTGACCGACTGACCGACCGACTGACCGACTGACCGACGGACCGACCGACTGACGGACCGACCGACTGACCGACTGACCGACCGACTGACTGACCGACCGACCGACCGACCGACCGACCGACCGACCGACAGACCGACCGACCGACCGACCGACCGACCGACCGACCGACCGACCGACCGACCGACCGACCGACCGACCGACCGACCGACCGACCGACCGACCGAACGACGGACTGACCGACCGACTGACCGACTGACCGACCGACTGACCGACCGACCGACCGACCGACCGACTGACCGACCGACCGACCGAACGACGGACTGACCGACCGACTTACCGACTGACCGACCGACTGACCGACTGACCGACGGACCGACTGTCCGACTGACCGTCTGACCGACCGACCGACCGACCGACCGACCGACCGACCGACCGACCGACCCACCGACCGACCGACCGACCGACGGACTGACCGACCGACCGACCGAACGAACGACGGACTGACCGACCGACCGACGGACTGACCGACCGACCGACCGACCGAACGACGGACTGACCGACCGACTGACCAACTGACCGACCGACTGACCGACTGACCGACGGACCGACTGACCGACTGACCGTCTGACCGACCGACCGACGGACTGACCGACCGACCGACCGACCGAACGACGGACTGACCGACCGACTGACCGACTGACCGTCCGACTGAACGACTGACCGACGGACCGACTGACCGACTGACCGTCTGACCGACCGACCGACCGACCGACCGACCGACCGACGGACCGACCGACCGACCGACCGACCGACCGACTGACCGACTGACCGACCGACTGACCGACTGACCGACCGACCGACCGACCGACCGACCGACC